>NW_005871595.1:484776-516176 GCF_000147115.1 Myotis lucifugus | reverse complement strand
GAGGCTGTTGGGGGCGCCCCCCCTTCCCGGGGGTAAAGACAGGCCCCCCGGGAACCCGCTTGCACCCGGGGCCGCACCATCTTGCAGGATCCTCGTCCTGCGAGCTTCGTTCCTCTCCACAAAGCGTGGCGTTCCCTCGGGGTTTTGTGCGGCACCTGGGAGCCCTGCTCCCCGCACGTTCCCGATGTCCCCCGCGTGGTGCCCAGAGCCGGGCCTTTCACTCCGCTTCCCGGCCGCAGGGTTCTCTGGGCTTCTCGGAGCAAAAAATAACATTTGAAAAAGCCGTGCATTTCCTAAGGAGGCACATGCCTTAGGCTTGTCTTCCTGTTGGTGTTTCCTGGCTGCTCCTGGCTCCCACTTCCGGAAACAAGCCAGCATCCATCCTGGTCCTGCCCTGCACCCCCCCCCTTTCTGCCCCACCGAGGGCTGGGGCGCTGGTCCCGAGCTGTGGCCTGAGGCTGCTCATCGCTCCCGCTGCCCCGGAAGGGACCCCGTAGCCACGGCCCAGAAACACTCGGGTTCTCTCGGTTTCAGTGTGGGTGAGCAGCCGCCCGAGGCGAAGAACAGTCTTCAGAGAATGGGCTCCTCCGAGTCAACAGATTCAGGTACCGGGTCCTCGCCATTCGTTCATCCTGTGCCCGTCCGTGTGTGGGGAGCAGTCAGCTGAAACCTGCACTTTCCCGGGGAGACCGCCTGGCAGCGTGGCGAGGGAGGGCATCCGTCAGGCGTCAGGCGCTGGCCCCGCTGCCGGGGGGGTCACCTGGGTGCCATCCACCTGTCCATGCCTTCAGTGCTTGCTTCCCCCTGACCGGGATCCGACCCAGCACCCAACGGGTGCATAGAGAAGTGGGACAACAAACCCATCTCCCGCTCTCTAAAGTCGATACATAATCAATAAATACGCACCCAAGGATACATCTAGAGAGAGGAAAGGTGTGCTAGGAGGCTGCTGATCGGGGCCATGCTGGGCAGGGGTTCCACCTGCCGCCTTTGGGGAGATGGGCACCTCCCTTGGTGTTAATTTGTCGAAGGCAGTAATGCCTGACTTTGTCATATGACATCGTTGTATTTCCCAAACCCCCGAGTCACGCATAAGACCTGACGAGATGAGATATTTGAAATCAAAACCACGCTAGGCACTGGTGCTGGACCATCCTCTCCGGGGCTGGAACTCAGTAGCCACGAAGGGATGAGAAGGTTCGGGTTAATGCACTCCCTCCTCTCGTCCCATCTTCCCTGATGGTGTTTGCAGATGGGCCAGGGGGGTTAGTAGATACACCATGAAAAGAGAAGTTTCTGACAATCACATAAAGACTCGATTTTATTTTTGGCATAAAGTCCAGGCCGGCTTTGTGGACTGGCCTAAAGAAACAGTACTAGGGGGTCCTACTTATTTTAATGACAAAATGGTGCTTCGCGTCCTCTTTCCTAAAAGATACGTTTATTTCCCACAGGCTTCTGTCTGGATTCTCCTGGGCCCTTGGACAGTAAAGAAAAGTATGTATTCACTGTTCTTAAATGTTTGTGCTTAGAGAAAACTTCTCTTAAGTTTTTGGTGAAATTGGTCATGCTCTGGATTTAGCTGTCCCTAGTAAGACTCCTGGATCCTATAAACAGTCTGGTATCTTACCATTATTATTATTACTATTATTTTTTAAATCCTCACCCAGTGCCCTGGCGGGGTGGCTCAGTTGGTTAGAGCATTTTCCCGATACACCAAGGTTGCTGGGTTCAATCCCGGGTCATGGTGAAGCAACCAATGAATGCATAAATAAGTGGAACAACAAGTCGATCTCTCTCTAAAATAAGTAAATTAATAGTCAATAAACCGTCACCCAAGGATATGTCCATAGAGAGGGAAGGAGGGGAAGAGAGAGAAAGAAACATGGATGTGAAAGAGAAACATCTGTCTTGTGCCCCAATCCAGCCCACAGCCTAGGTACGTGCCCTGACTGGGAATCCAACCCTTGACCTTTCTGGTATATGGGACGACGCTCCACCCGAGCCACCCAGCTAGGGCAACAGTCTGATACTTTATTTCTTATTTATTAATATTCTTTTATTGATTTCAGAGAGGAAGGAAGAGAGAGAGATAGAAACATCAATGATGAGAGAGAATCGTTGACCGGCTGCCTCCTGCACGCCCCACACTGGGGATCGAGCCCGAAACCTGGGCACGTGCCTTTGATCAGAATCGAACCCAGGACCCTTCAGTCCCCAGTCCGAAGCTCTATCTACTGAGCCAAACCAGCTAGGCCAACAGCCTGATATCTTGTGTCAGCAGTTTTCAGAACTTCCTTTATTTTAGCTGTAATTTGGTATTTTATTTGAGTCTTACCCAGGCCTTGCCCTGTCCTCTGGCTTCATAGCCTTAAGAGCATGTGTGTATGTTAGGAAGTGACCTTGGGCCTGCTTTTTTAACCTTGAAGCCAGTGTTGGGTGCTTGTGAAAACAGGACAGCTTCAGAGATCTGTTCTTCCGACCTGCCTGAAAGGGGGGTGTTGGACCACCCCTCGAGCTAGTTGGGACACTGTTGTCTACTGATATGCCTGCCTCTCATGATTTACCTCCCGGTCTCATTGCAGCCGTGAAAATCCCATGAGGAGAATAAATTCCCTGCCTGTAAGTTAGTTCTCTAGTATATTTCGAACTAATACCTGTTTTCTCCCCCTTAACTGCCTGTGTGATCGTAATAGCAGACATGAATTTAGACAGCGAAGGCTGCTCTTCCCTAGTTTCAAAAGCATTCAAACATTCCTGAAAGCAACTTCAAATCTGCCTCTTCCCCACCTCCTCTGTTTACCAGAGCTTTATCCACCGGGAGGGGCTCCTTTTGTGTGAATGATGTTGGGAAGGGGTGATTGTCAATCCTAAATCCCTGCTGAGGGCTGTAGGCCTTTGGGGAGTAAATGAAGAGCCATGTAGGGAACTCAGTTCTGGCCGGTGGGGCCGTGGCCACATGGCTGCAGTGAGGGGGGTGCCCACGCATCTCTTTTCCTTGTGAGAGCTGAGTTGCCGCTGCGTTTCCATCCCTGTCCCTCACCTCCTTTCTCGCGTTGACAGCTGAAGCTTCTGGGGTGCAGTCCAGCTCTGAAGAGGAGCCACTCCGATTCCATGGACCGTGATGCCTTTCAGCTGATGGACCAGGAGGAGAATAAGGAGAACGTGAGTGTCGCGCCATGTGCTGCCTTAGAGCAGGAGAGCCCCAGCGCCCGTGGCTTAGGGACGGGGCTGGGCTGCTTTCGGGGAGAAGACACGTGACCAAAGTCACGGTGGGCTTGGGAGGCAGGCACGTGGGTTTGTCCTGCTGCTGCTGAGCTCCGTGCCCTTGGCGGGTCGTTTCTTCCTTTAGGTTTTCCCTTTGTGAACAGGAAATGCAGTGTCCTGTGGGGGCTGTGGGAATTCAGTGAGATGACACAGGCGTTTCAGTGGTTCCGGAAAGCAGGCGGGCCTGCCGGGAGCTGCTAGGTCCACGAAGAGCTTGTCCGGGAGGGTCGGCCCAGGACTCCCTTTCCTCCGTGTGTGCTGGCCCTGGCGTGGCTGTAGGCAGCCTTAGGACACGTGCCTGACCGCATGTGGAAGAACAGAGCGGCCAGTCACTGGACCGGCAGCTGAGAGGCTGAGCTGTGGTTGCCATGCAGAAGCCCAGTCCTCTCGCTGTATTTCCACAGCTCTTCTCCCCTCTCCATTCCCTGCCCGTTCCTCACCCTTATAGCCTCACAGGCAGGGGTCCTCAAACTACGGCCTGCGGGCCACATGCAAATACAAATATTGTATTTGTTCCCGTTTTGTTTTTTTACTTCAAAATAAGATATGTGCAGTGTGCATAGGAATTTGTTCATAGTTTTTTTTTTTAAACTATAGTCCGGCCCTCCAACGGTCTGAGGGACAGTGAACTGGCCCCCTGTTTAAAAAGTTTGGGGACCCCTGCTCACAGGCTTGGTGTGAAACCTCCTGCTTCCCATGGAAGAGCTGGTGAGAGAACTGGGAAGAGAAGGAGTTCCTGCCTCCAGTGCCTGCCAGGCTGCAGCCTCTGGGCAGTGGCTTTCTACCTGTACAGGTGCAGACCTGGACCAGGCCTGGTGTGTCCGGGTCCCCTCTCCCTCCCAGCCGTGGCTTCTCCCAGGGTGGCCTGCTTGGGGCTTTGTTCTAGAAGGGAAACAGCATAGGTTAGAGTTGTCCTGACTGGCTGTGAAGCCGGATTTCAGACACATCATAGCCTGTAAGGTTTCGTCCAGTCGCATGGGGACGATTGGGTTGTAGTTGATGGTTAATGAGCTGATGCACAGACAGCACTTGGTCCTGTGCTGGCACAGGAGGCCTCAGGTATGAGCTGTCACTGCTCCGAGCACAGGAACAGGCCCTGAAGTGGGTGCTTAGGAAGGGGGATGAGCGCTTGAGACTCGGAGGGAAAGGAACCGAGCAGTGTGTGTCCTACCACTGCTCACTTCTCTCGCTCAGCCTTTTGTGAGATTTGTCCTGTTTGGTTTCCCCCATTGCTTTTAGTGTGGAATGCAAGGATCTTATTTTTAAATGTGTTTTTATTGATTTTAGAGAGGGAGAGAAACATGGGTCAGCTGCCCTCTGCATGCCCCCTAATGGGGATCAGGCCCCCACCCGGGCATGTGCCTCAACCGGGCATTGATGCTCAACCAACTGAGCCACTCTGTCCAGGGCTGGAGGACAGTAATCTTACGCAGGGAAGACATTACCGTGGGAGGAAGAAGGTGGGAAATACAAAGCTCCAACAAATGCACCGGGAGAAGCGTTGGCTCCCATCTGCAGGCATGTTGACTTGGCTTTAGATGTTCAAATTGTTGCCTTAGCTTATAACTCAGTGTTTTGTGTACTTGGCAGTGAAGTGCTTGCTAGGAAGTTCAGCCAGGTGAGAAAAACATGCTGTATTAGAAGTCAGCTGTTGACAGCCTTCGAAATTCTTACACAGACCCAGTGTTGGTGTTAGATCAGAAATGTGCAAATCCTTACTTTGGAGACATTTACAAAAGTGACCAGTGCCCACTCCCTTGTCCGTCTCACCTGAGTTCCAGCGGAGGCCCTAGAGCTGGTGCCATAGACCGTGGCAGATGTCTCGACTGTACTGTCTTGCAGGAGGCCTTTGAGTTTAAGAAGCCAATAAGACCCGCGTCCCGTGGCTGCCTGCGCCGTGCGGAGGGTGGAGATCTCACCCAGAGGCAGAGCTCTGCCCCAGCCCGGATGGTACGTGCTCTGGCTCGTAGGGAAGTTTCTGACGGGAAGAGAATCCACGCTCCTTTAACCTGGAATGGAAGACACCCAGTAGCTCTTGATGTCTTTACTTTGACCTTGTCTTTTGAAACTAGTTGGTCACATTTTTTGGTGTTTTTGCTGTGTCTGGAGAGGAGACAGGCAGAAGCTGAGTGAGAGATGGTCTGTGTGAAATATTGGACTCGAGCAAAGACTATTTGACCTGGTTCGTTCTGGGAAGACAGTCTGCAGGCTTCCTGGTCGTTCTCTGTGGTGGGATTACGTGTCTCACGTAAACTTGCTCTTTCCCAGTGCGTCCTGGGTGATAAGAGCACCGACTGCTGCTTGGAGGGAAGACCTTAGCTTCCTGCAAAGTGTTGTGGATTTCAGGGAACCGCTGCCTCTGGGCTGCTGGCAGTAAGTGAGGCCGCTGGCCCAGGGGCACTCATTGGCCAGGCAGAAACTGTCATCACTTCCGGAGTTTTCTCCGGGTGGTCTGACCGCTGTGGACGAGAGAGGCCCAACTTAAACAAAATGATCACATTTGGTTTCCAGGTTTTGCTGGGAACATGTATCTGAAAATACAACTCTCCGGACTGGCTTGAGGTCTAAGGAATGTGTTCAGCCAGTATTGCTATGTCTAGCATTAGCACAAAGCATTTTTTAAAAATGTTTTTATTGATTTGAGAGAGGAAGGGGAAGGAGAGAGAGAAACATTGATCGGCTGCCTCCTTCACACCCCTTACTGGGGAGCGAGCCCACAACCCAGACATGTGCCCTGACCAGGAATCGAACTGGTGATCTCTCAACTGTGCCACACGGGCCAGGACAGCACAGAGCACTTTTATGTTTTGTTTGTTTGTTTTTTCAAATTATAAGAGGAAGTTTACTTGAAAGTTACAGAGGTGGTAGAAGTGAGCCAGTTGGGCTGTGGAGGCTCAGGAAACAAGTTACAGAACCGAAGGGCCCCTGGAGCTTAGGTGAGAGAAAGGGCAAGTGCCTGGGGCGTGAGGGGAGGGACAGGCAGGGGCACCTGCGAGGGGAGAAGGGGCCGTTTTCTTACCTTTCATCTCAAGTCTGCGAAGTGGCTGGACTCGCCATGGCACACATTGGGAGAGTGGTCAGGGCGCTCAGGTGGTTTGCCAAGGGACACGGTAACCCCTGAGAGCTGGGCACCCAAACTGAACACGCCTCCTGTGCGCGCTTGAAGCCAGCATTTCCTGTGACGCCCTGGCTGCCCCTGGCTGCAGCCACTGCGGGGTAAGCAGAAGGAAAGGCAGAGCCGATCTCACGGGTGGGTTGCTCGTGTCAGAGGTGTGTCCTTTGTGTCCTTTAGTCTGCAGCACCTCTGCTTCCCTCAGTGGTGGGGGAACCGTGGAGGAAGCGTGCTCGGTCCGGGGACTGGTGTGTCATTTTCTGTGGCACATCTGCTCCTGGGGAGTCAAGAACGAGGTCGCAGAGACGGGCGCCCTGCCCCAGTGTGAGCTTCACAGGGTGTGGTCCTGCTGGGTGAGACCCTGCGTGTGCCCAGAACAGCGGGCTGCTGCAGAGGATGCTGGGAGTGATCTGCCCAGGGCCACGGAGGGTCACGTACTCGTGCCCCCGAGGGATGTGGATATTAACCCTTTGAGTGCCAACCAACATCCTAGGAACTCTGCTAAAATTGCCAAGGCATTTTTGCTGATTTTACAGCAGTTTAGGAAAAAAATTATGAATCACAAGTAAATGAAGTTACATATCTAATAAAAGCAGACTTAGAACTGGATGCCATTTCGAAGCTTTGATAGTGCTCCCGGCATTTTTGGCAAAAGACAGGAGGAGCGCGATTGTGCTCCCTGCACTCAAGGGGTTAAAGATACTTGTAGGGCTGATGTGGGGACCACCTTGTTCCTGTGGAGGAAAAATGTGTCTCTGAACTTTTCCCCTGGCTTTGGAAAGCACGTAGAAAAGAAGTAATAAAGTGTTCGCAATGCTTGTATCCGCGTTGGTGGGTCATGAGCGGTTTGGATTTCCTGTATCAAATACATGGGGTTCCTGATGAGACCCCGTTTTCACTCCAAGAGTGATCTCTTTCCTGGGGAGGGTGTGGTGGGGAGAAAGCTTGAGCTTTGGAGTCAAAACGGGTGAGCTGTGTGATCCTTAACCTGCATCAGCTTTGCTCTTCGGATTTGTTGGAAGGAAAGGGTTACCCACAGTGTGTCGGGAGACTGAAATGGGAACATGCATGTAGATTATGTTACTTCCCTCTGTCATATCTGGAGTTACTCACATAAGCATTCTCTGGCCCTTTTGTGGTCTTCATGAGACTTGCACCTTGTCGCCCTTCCTCACTTTGGCAGATTGTCATATTGTCACAGCCTCACGGTGATCTGTGTTCACTGACCACAGTCCGCCCATAAGCCTTGTCTTTCCCAAAAGACTAACCATGGGTCCTGCTGTCAGGGGAAGGGTTCTCTGTGAAGGCTACTTGGCCTCGCTCTATTAGCACTGTATGTGGACGTCGAATCATTATTTTTATTTTAAATATATTTTTATTGGTTTCAGAGAAGGAGAGAGAGAGAGAGAGAGAGAGAGAGACAGAAACATCAGTGCTGAGAGAGAGTCATTGGTCGGCTGTCTCCTGCACACCCCCTACTAGGGATCGAGCCCGCCACCCAGGCATGTGCCTTGACAGGAATTGAACCCGCGACCCTTCAGTCCACAGACTGATGCTCTATCCACTGAGCCACACCAGCTAGGCGACGTCAAATTTATAACCTGGGGTTCATATTCCTTTGATTAGTAGGGCTAAAATTTTACTTAAAACAAATATACTGTGTTTTCCTCATAAGAACTAATGACCCATCCGAGGAGATCAGAGCTGGTTGTTTATTAACAGGCATGAATTCTGTCTCGTAGCTTTCCTCCAACGAAAGAGACAGCAGCGACCCAGGGAACCTCATTCCACTCTTCATGCCCCAGTCACCCGTGGCTGCCACTTTGTCTGATGAAGATGATGGCTTCATGGACCTTCTTGATGGAGAGAATCTGAAGGTGCTGTGTGTGTGTGTTTCCCTGTCCGTTCACTAACGACCCCGGGAGGACTCGTGAAAAGTTCAGGGGGGAAAGGTACAGCGGTTCCCGGGGCTTGAATGAGCTGGTGTTTTGGTTTATTTGGTGAGAATGTGAAATGTCCTGCTAGATGAAATTCCGTACCTCCTCCTGTGTGGATAGGGCGCTGTGTGCAGATGACTGAGCTCTAAAATGTGAGCCTCTTCTCGCTGTAAAATGCCGGGGAGCGGGGGGAAGAACATTCGGTGATGCCCAGCCAGGCCTATCTGGTATTTGGGCAAAGTCACGCTAGCATTGAAACCAGTGCTCATCTCTGCGCACCGTGTCACACGTTCTCTCTCCAGAATGATGAGGAGACCTCCTCCTGCATGGCAAGCCTCTGGACGGCCCCCCTCGTCATGAGAAGAACTGCAAACGTGGTGAGTGACCCGGTGGGCCTGCGGTCCCGAGTCTCTGGGCCTCTGACTGGCTGGACCGGAGTGAACAGGAAATGAACCCTTCGCCGACTTCACCACAGGAACCAAAAACTGCTTCGTTTGAGATTCTGTTCTGGGGTCCCTGGGCCTTGACTGGTCACTAGTATTTCTCGTGTTAACGCGCACTGCCTTTTATTTCCCTTCAAGGTTTTTGTCCTCATTCATGTGTGAGGGCGTATCAGTAATGGATATGCTTGCAGTTCTTGTTTTTGTAGTTTCTAGTTCATCCCAACCATTCTTGGTCAGCTAATACCCTTTCTGTACAACTCTGACCTCTGTGAACTCCGGTTTAAGATTACTGGGTGATATACCTGCTCAATCGGATTTAAGAAATAGCTGTTCTTAAACGGCGTAAGACGGTATTGGCTTAGATTTAAGTGAAAGTTTTCTGAGTGAGTAACTTGTCAGCAGCAAGAACAGAAAGACTCCAGCACAGGCACCACCCGTCCCCACCCACCAGCCGTGAGCCGCAGCTCCTCCTCGGAGAGCCCTGGCCCCGCACAGAGACGACGCAGCCGCCCTGTTTGATTCGGGCAGAGCGCACGTGTGGACGGCCACAGGCTTTCCTTTGCACAGAATGTGTAGAGACGAGAGCACATGCGGAGAACAGCCCGGAGAAGGAGACTCAGCCATGAGAGATGTGGTGGGCGGACTGGTGAAGAGTTGGGACAGAGGGCTTCACTGGGAGAGGAATGAGCCTTGTTCTTACTGCAGAACAGGAGCAGCTGGTGCTGGACCACAAGCCTTAGAGTTAGGAGCTGGCAGGGCAGTTCGTTCCGAGCAGGAGGATGAGCTCTAAGGCATGAAGGCCAGAGGGTGCCTCGCGTGTGGGGAGGGAGGCTGGTGTCACCCAGGAAGGAGTGCTGTAGAGGGGGACCAAGTGGCAGCTGAGGCTCCTCCCAGCGACAGTGATCCGTGGCCCTCAGCACGAGGCTGTGGGTGCAGGTGTGGCCCTGAGGAGTGGCGTTCACGGGCGGTGGCCCTGTTAACCTCAGAGGCAGCTTTCCCCCAGGAGCACAGCCCACGGGCGCTCTCGGCTCTCGGGGCCACTGCTTGTCTCTGTCCCGGGGTCTCTTGGACCTTTTTTTTTTTTTAATCCTCATCCAAGGAGGGAAGATAGGTTTCCATTGACTTAGAGAGGAAAGGAGGGAGGAGAGGGAGAAAGAGAGACACTGATGTGAGAGGCACATGGATTGGTTGCCTCCCACACACGTCCCCACCAGGGGCAGGCGTCGTACCTGAGACCCTCTGGTGTGGGCCAATGCTCTAACCACTGAGCTGCCAGCCAGGGCCCCTGGACTTTGTGTCCAGGTTTTTCAACATTTGCACAAAAAATCTGCCAAACATCTGGAACACGGTTTATCTCTGCTTTGTACTCAAATTCTGTTTGACTTCTGTATTCCCCACCTGGAGTTGAGCTAGGACAGCTGTGGAGGTGAGGGTGCTGGGAGCATGGCCTGTGGTAATGGGTTTTTATATGTTTTCCCAAAGGGCAACCGATGCCAGCTGTTTGACTCCACTCCCACGGGCAGCCCCGCCCTGCGCTCGGTGCTGAAGAGACCAGACCGATCTCGAGAGCTGTCCCCCCCTGGAAACCCGAAGCGGAGGAAGAGCGCGCTCAGGGCCAGCCCCGGGGCGGCAGCCAGGCCCGAGGAGCCCCGGGAGGTGGGTGTGCGGGGAGAGGCGCTGTGTTTTCGGTTCTAGCGTCTCCACGGGCTCTCTGCTGAGGCTCGCCTTCTGCTTCCGGTTCGCTGAAGTGTGTGTGGAATTGCCTCTTGACGCGTTTGATGATGGCGGCTTTCCAGTCTTTCTCAGGCGATCCCAGCATCTGCCATGGTGTTGGCTTCTGTTGATTTTTCAAGTTGAGATTTTTCTGGTTCTTGGTCTGACAAGTGGTTTTTCAATTGCATCTGTATATTTTGGGTTTTAGCTGGTCTCCTCTGACAGTGCGGGGAAGGTGGGGGTTGAAGTTCAGGTTCCCCAACGCGACCTCTGGGCCTGGTATGTGGGGTGGAGGAAGCCTCGTTTTGCTGGGAGGAGTGGGATTTAGGCTCCCTCTGGCCTCCACTGACACCATCCCAGTGGAGTAGAGATTAGGCCACTTCGTTACAGCTAGGCAAAGGTACAGCTCTAAGCTGTCATCCTCACCCGAGGATATTTTCCCACTGATTTTTAAAGAGATTGGAAGGGAGAGGGAGAGACAGTGAGAAATATCCATGTGAGAGAGACACATGGATTGGTTGCCTCCTGCAGGTGCCCTGACCGGGGCCAGGGATCGAGCCTGCCACTGAGGTATGTGCCCTTGACCGGAATCAAACCCAGGACCCTTCAGTCTGCGGGCCGACATCCTGTCCCCTGAGTCAGACTGCCCGGGCTCGTCCTTTTGGTCCTTTTGACCACCTGTCGTATCTTTGGACAAGTGACCTGTCTTCAGAGTCATGGCTCTCTGGGCATTGAGGCCTCCGTTTCCTCCATGAGCTAAGCCTTGGGAACATGATTGTAGCCAGCTGGGAGCACTCCGTTTTTATCAGCTTGTTTATATATGTTGGTTTCATAGATTTCCTGGTTTTGAAGCTATTTTTCTTCCTGAAATGTCATGTTTGGCTTACTTCCAATTGCTTTGTTTATACATTTTCCCTGCATTGCACTGTCCTTATATCCGATTTTGGTATTAAGCATTAGAAAATAAACTGGAAAAGTGCACATATTTTCTGTAGCATGAAGGTTTGAATAAATATCCATCATCTTAAAAGGTTAGCGAGATCGCAGCCATGGAAACATCTAGGCCTGGTGCCTTGTACTTTATAATCTACGCTAGGTGCCTAATACTTTATGAAACTGTTTTTTTCTACTTAAAAGCGGAATTCTAGGTTAAAGGGCAAGAAGGTTTGTGAAACTGTTGTATACATGTCAACAAATTGCCTTGTTTTTTCAAATCTGGGTCTAAAGGTCTGTACGTTGCAGTTGGTTGAGAGGCCTCTTATTTAGACCCAGCCTCACTTTTATTCCTGCTTGGGGGGAGGGGAAGGAAAACCGTTTCAGGGAAATTCAGTTAGACGCTGAAAAAATAGACCTAGTTAGTGGGCCTTCTTTTCACTCAAGAGTCAATCAAATATGAAAAGTCTTCATTTGCTAAGTGTAAACATTAACATTTTAGTCTCCTTGTGACATGTTCCAGGTGAGTGGTCTCAAAAGTCCTGTTTAAAACCCCGGCCTCACTTCCCACCTTTGATTGTTACAGATTCTGTATCCGTCTCCAGCCTTGGTATCTCCCCCAAAGGGGACCATCGAGAACATTCTGGATAACGACCCCAGGGACCTCATAGGGGACTTCTCCAAGGTGAGGGCGCCCTCTAGCTACGTGATGCGGGTGGATGGGTTACACACACACACCCTGCCTTCCTCCCTCTCTGAGGTGGCTCCTGGGGTGTCCCCAAGGGGACACAGTTTGAAATTTTAAAGGTCTCTGTGGGACTGTAGACCTCAAGGGTGCTGATCAGAGAGTTTAAGTAGGAAGCCATTCTCCAACCCCAAGGCAGGCTCTCGGGGAACTGTGTTCCTTATTATAAAGATGGAAATGCAGAAAAGCATAAATAAGCAGAAATCTATAGCCTCACTACAAATCTGTATCAAAAGATTTCTTCTCTTTAAGGGTTATCTCTTCCACACAGTCGCTGGGAAGCACCAGGACCTAAAGTACATCTCTCCAGAAATTGTAAGTCCTGCTTTTGGAACCTGCCTCACGTGCACATAAATCTAGTTCTTTCCAGCAGCCGACACTGATCCTCCTGCCTTTCTCTCCACAGATGGCATCTGTCTTGAATGGCAAGTTTGCCAACCTCATTAAAGAGTTCGTCATCATTGACTGCCGGTACCCATACGAATATGAGGGCGGCCACATCAAGGTAAGGGTTCCCGAGGCTGGGGGTGAGCCCTGCTGTCGGAGGCATAAAGGGGCCTCAGCCGCATCTGTGACTGTTTGAAAGGGGGTGGGGACCCCTGGCTGCTTGTGAGCTCACAGGCTGGTTAGAGAGGCTGCTGCGGAAAGGCACCTGCCTCCTGGGTGCCCGCGAGGTGTTCCTGGTCTGCACAGCTCACCACCTCGTGCAGCAGATGCTCCCGTCACCCGCACCGCATGTCTGGACGGTGCCTGCTCTCAGCCAGGCCTGCAGACCCCGGGCCTGGCACAGGGCTCAGTTAGGCCACCTGGTGGGAAGGGGTGTTGGGACATACTTGCCCGGAAAGAAAGTAACTGCTTGTGCATTTCAATCTTTTAACCAATAAAATAGTGTTGACATGTAGTACGGGTACTTTACAGACGCTGTTAGGCTTGTCACTGTAGCTTTTGAGAGTCCCCAGCTCACAAACACTCAGAAAGTGCGCAGTCGCAGCATATTGAGGGGCCCGTGGCAGAGCCTGCGTGCGGATCGTCGCTCCGGGGAGGCGGGGCTGAGTCTGGTGTCTTGCAGGGCGCGGTGAACCTGCACATGGAGGACGAGGTGGAGGACTTCCTGCTCAAGAAGCCCATCTCCCCCGCCGACGGCAAGCGCGTCATCGTGGTGTTCCACTGCGAGTTCTCCTCCGAGCGGGGCCCGCGCATGTAAGTGGTGGCATGTGCTCGCCCGCAGCCCCGGTGGCCCACCCGGGTCATCCCCAGGCCTTGGCCGGCACCCGGCCGTGGGAATGTGGTTTTGTGAGAGCACAGATCCCCTGTGGTGGTCTCTGAAATTCTCTGCTTAGCAACCACTTGATGTCATGAGCAGCTTCCTCGCGTGGAGTGAGTGGGCTTGGCCTGACGAGTCCAATGCAGGGGCTGGCGGGCTTCTGCCGTCCAGCTGCCTCTGCTGCCATTTCCCCGGGGCCCTGACCTCTGCCGGCGCCCCCTCCTGAGTGAGTCCTTGCCACTGTCCGGTGTGGCTCCCTGTCCAGCTTCCTTGTGTGGAGTTCAGCTCCTGCCTTCCTGTGTCCCCGCTGTCCTTGGTTCTGCCTGTGGGACGACTGTCCCAGGTGACATCCTTCAAGTGCACTGTGGTGGCTCTGGGTTCAAATGCCAGGAAAGTGGGACGTCCTCACTCGAGACTTGATGTGGTGCTTGAAACCCTGGTCCAGTCCGTGCTTGCAAAGGAGGGTTGTGTGCGCTCACGTTATTGCACATTGCGGAGGGGTAGGGGGCGAAGTGCCCCAAACATCCCCCTCGTTAGCACAAACTTCGTTGGGGCTTTGGTGTCTAAGGCCCTGTTGTTACCAAAACATCTTTTATGCCAAAATAGGTGAAAGTGAGATTACAATAGAGCAACATTCACTTAAGGTTTGAAGTAATATCCCGATGCTCTAACAGCAGCCTCTGCACTCGCTAACGTAGCAGGGCTGGTGCTGGAAATGCCAGAGGTGGTGATATTGGAAAGCTGGGAGTGAGCATGGCAGTGAGCAAGTCTGACAGGGCCTGCTGCAGGGGGTCCTGGTAGGAAGACATTAGACGACAAGTGCTGACAGGTGGTCGGAGAGGTGGCGGGGGGAGTGCAGCTCAACTAGGGTCACCCACAGAGCTGGCGTCTGAGCAGACCTGGCCAGGCGCATCTCCGAGTGCGACTGCACTGCAGGTCCTGTGCCCTCTCCTGGGTGCTGTTCAGGTGGGAGGCAGCAGTAGACAGGACAGCCCTGCCTTAAGGAGCCCGAGTTTCAGAACAGTCAGGGGCCCGTCAGCATCCAATGTGTGCATGTGCCATGCTTAGGAAGTGCTTCTGGGGCAGCAGTGAGGGGGCCGCAGTGGCTGATGGGAGGGGAAGGGGGGTGAGGTGGAGGCCAGTGGCCGAGGCAGAGGCTGGGAGTGCTGGGGCTGTTTCACTCGGGGAAGGAAGTTTGGGAAGACGTGTCTGCCTTTCAGTGCGAAGCTGGCACTGGCTGTGCACTCAGCGCCCACGCGGTGGCCGGGGTCGCCCTCAGCACTGTGAGTGCTGCGGCCCCGCCAGCTGTGCTGGGGACTGGGCTCCTGATTCTCTGCTGGAAGCGCTGACCTGTGCCTTCTCCTTTGCAGGTGCCGCTACGTGCGAGAGAGAGATCGGCTCAGCAACGAGTACCCCAGACTCCACTACCCTGAGCTGTACATCCTGAAGGGCGGGTACAAGGAGTTCTTCCTGAAATGCCAGGTGAGGGGCTCTCTGGGGAGCATGGCCGCCCCTTGCCAGGCGGGACGGTGGGGTCTGCCTGGTGGTCACGGCTGTTTGGCCGGGTGTCTGGAAATTTGCCCGGTGCAAGCGGGGCCTTAGAACCCACTGGCCAGGTCTGCACTGCTGCTCAGTCTCCCAGCACCTGGGAGGGAGGGAGCAGGGTGAGGAGAGAGACAGATGTGCCCTGACCTCACCCGCCTTGTCCCCTAGTCGCACTGTGAGCCCCCCAGCTACCGGCCCATGCACCACGAGGACTTTAAGGAAGACTTGAAGAAGTTTCGCACCAAGAGCCGGACCTGGGCCGGGGAAAAGAGCAAGAGGGAGATGTACAGCCGCCTGAAGAAGCTCTGAGGCAGCGGCCGGCGGACAGCAGCGGCCGGCGCCTGCTCCACCCCCTCCCCTCTTGGCTGCGTTTGGAGAGGGGCCTGGGCTTCCTCCGAACACCTTCCCGTCACACTCCCGAGGATGGATCCGAGCACCCGTCCCGCATCAGGACCGTCTCCCGAGGCTGTTGGGCCCGGTTCCGAGCACCACGTCAAGTCCAGTTCTGCCTCTTGGTCCCCACAGCTGGAGGAGCCGCTGGCCTTACTGGGCTCTTGGCCCCTCGTGAGGGGAGGGCAGGAGGGGGAGTGGAGAGAAGTAAGACCACGGAAGCGCTGCTGGCCAAACTCCAAAGACGGCCTGGGAAGGGGTTACCCATGTCTTAATTTATTCAACCTCGTCAATCACTTTATTATTACTTTTAACTCCTGGAGACTTATTTAACTGCTTCTTTAAGTCACAATACTGCCATTTTATCATCCCAAGACTACCTCTGCTTTTAATTAAGAAAAAAAAGGAGGAAGAAGAGGCAGCCATGAGTGCGGGACAGAACCAGCTCTGTCACCCAGGAGGCACTGCGGTCCTGGGCTGCTGCTATTAAAAGCCAAAGACTGAGATACGGTGGGAGTGGGCACTGAACTCAGCCTTGGCGACAGGGCATAAGCTAACCTGCCGGACCTACCTCGAAGGCCACAGATCTGCTTGGGGGTGGCCCTGCCCTGGCCCCAGTTCCCGTGACGTTGCCTGGTCTGGGAGTCGATCAGGAAAGCACTTCAGGCAGCCTCCACCGGGCACCCCCTGGCTCGTGTGGAACATGGAGCGAAAGTATCCCAAAGTGGGGGGCAGGGGTGGTGGGCTCTGGGACGGGGGAGTGCATACTGAGTGTCTTCCTTCGGGCACTCGGGTAGCTTTGAACTTTCTAAAAGTCCTTTTATGAGTCAAGAGAATCAAATCAGTGTTAGCTGGCCCACCCGAGGGGGGCAGCGGGCTGGGAGCCCGGCATTGTGTAGGGCGTGGGTGCTGGCGTGCGGTGACTGGAATGTTTCTCGGGCAGCATGGTGGGTTGGAAGGTAAAACCTCCGAGTTTATCATGTTTTCACTGAGGGGCAGGGAGTGATGGGCCACACCACCAGCTGCCTCCTCACCCAGCCCCACGGAATAGGGTCCTCCGAGGAGCTCGCCCGTCCGGGGCTGGGCCGACTCGATGGATTCTGGACAGGCCCGTTCTGCTCCTGCTGGCCCCACCCTCAGACGCCAGCCCCTCAGCACCTCTGCTCCCTCGGGGCGCAGCCAAGTTCCTACACGAGTCAGCCCCCCTTGCCTGGCTGCCTATTGGGGTGGGGAGGGAACCAGTGATGCTGGCGATGACTGGTGTGTTCATGGGTTTGAGTTGCATTTGACTATAAAACAATCTTGTTAGAAAAGTATGGGGAGCAGGAGGGGAGACATCCATTGGTCTCTGATCTTGTTCGTGGGGATTCTGTTGGTTGAGGGCCTGGAAGGAGGTGGGTGGCCTTCAGGTTGTACGGTGTGGCCAGCCCTGCTAACCAGCCATCACAGGCTCTAGAATAAAACCAATCTTGTACCCATGCTCTGCTTCATGTTTTTTTCTGCCTAATTGATTCAAAGGGGATTGTTTCCCTTTAAGGTTCTGGGATGACCCGTGACTATAACCAGTGGCTGGGCAGCCACAGGGCTCTCCTGTGGCCTTTGGGGGTGGCCACAGTGACCTCCAGTTATGCCCTAAGTCCAAAAAGAAACATTGACATGGCACGGCCTGACGAAGCGGACAGCAGGAGCTGAACCGCGACGCTCCCGTACGAAACCCTTTCGTGTGGAGGAAGCAGCAGGCCAACGAGGGCCCCAGAGAAGACTTCTCACCTTTTTATTGTTGACAGTGTTACAGGTCTCCCGTCTCCCCCTGGAGTTTGACTTCTGCAAGGACCAGGGAGGATGTACAGAATGAACCAGGACAGATGGTAAGTCATGGGCCCCCATGTGAGCTGGGGTGATTGCCAAGATGGATCAACGCTGGAGCAAAAGTTACAAAATAGTGACGCCTGCCTGGGATAGAAATGAACTATTTTTAAATCTTACATAAATGTGGCAAGTGCTAAAATCTAAAGTATTTCACCCATGGGCCCACCTCAAGTCAGGCTTCCCTGAGACTGCGCCCTTCTGCTTTGTACCTATAATAGAACATTATTCCAGCCCTAAACAACACTGGGGCCTGGTGCATGGAATTCATGCACATTAAAAGGGAATTAAAGGAAATATTTTAATGTTGCTATTTGCCCTTTCTCTTTAATAGAAGTGTCAGAGATTAAAGAAAATTAGTAAAATGTGTATGAAAATCCCTCCTGTCAGAGTCTGGGGCACACCGGGGAGTCAAGTCCCCGCCCACCCACACGTGCTTCGAAATTGCAGGAGACCCAGCCCTCGCCGGCCCCACCCCCATCAAGCCCCATTGGGCGGGGGCTGGGGGAGGCTGCAGCCTGAGGTCCCCCGCCCCGTTCCCCGTCCTGGGGCCATGCAGCCTCAGCTCCCTGCTGATCGGCTTTACAGCGTGATGACCATTTGCATATTAGCCTTTAATTGTGAGGATGTAAGGGAAGGAAGTTCCCTGTAATACCAACCAATCTCCAGTGAGTGTCACTGTTAACGAGTTTCTATGTTAGGAAGATGGAGGAGAGAACAAGGCCGCAGAGTACCAAGGGGACTAGCTGCCCCTCCCCTGGCTCCCCATTTTCCCTCCCAGACGGCTTTCTAACCCAAAGGGACACCGCGTGGCTGAGCACCCCCACCCTGCTCTCCACCCCATTCCTGTCACTAAGTTTGAAAGTGCAGAGACTGGTATAGAGATGACTGAACTGCCCACGACCATCTGGCCATCCAGGCCATGGTCCTGGTAAGCCAAGGTTGTGGGTTTGATCCCTGGTCAAACCCACATACAAGAATCATGCCAGCACCGGTTTGGCTCAGTGGATAGAGCGTCGGCCTGCGGGCTGAGGGGTCCCGGGTTTGATTCCGGTCAAGGGCATGTACCTTGGTTGCGGGCACATCCCCAGTGGGGGGTGTGCAGGAGGCAGCTGGTCGATGTTTCTCTCTCATCGATGTTTCTGGCTCTCTATTCCTCTCCCTTCCTCTCTGTAGAAAATCAATAAAATATATTAAAAAAAAAAAAAAAAGAATCAACCAGTGGCCCAGCTGGTGTTGCTCAGTGGATTGGGCATCCTCCCATGGACCAAGAGGTCTGCCAGGTTCGATTCCTGGTCAGGGCACATGCCCAGATTGTGGGCTCCATCCCCAGTAGGGGACATGCAGGAGGCAACCACTCCATGTGTTTCTCTCACATCGATGTTTGTCTCTCCCTCTCCCTTCCGTTCTCTCTAAAAATCAATGGAAAAATATCCTCGGGGCAGGATTAACAAAGTTTTAATTAATTTAACCACGAAAACTGTCTTATGGTGGAAATAGCCAAATATCTACTTATGATTAGTATCTGTACATATTTAAAAGCACATGTTAATTTAAATATGCTGCTTAAATCTGTCGTGTAAGTGTATGATTTCTATAAGCTCACTACTTTTTTTAATCATAGAGAATTTCAAACATTGTGGATGAAAAAGCAGTGCTGTGGTCATAAATTCCTACGTGGGCAGGTCATGGTGGACAGCCACGCCCCGGCCTGTCATTTCTTCAGTGAAGGCTTTACTCAAGCCCTGTCCATTGTTCTTGCACATCTAGGTTAACACGCCTTTGAAATGCCGGCACGAAAACCTCTGGCAGGCATATCACATAATCTTAACATTTCTATAATCCAGGATTTTCAACCTTTTCCACCTCATGGCACACATAAACGAATCACTAAAATTCTGCGGCCCACCAAAAGTATATTTATTTTTTGATATATATTTTTTTATTGATTTCAGTGAGGAAGGGAGAGGGAGTGATAGAAACATCAATGATGAGAGGAGCATTGATTGGCTGCCTCCTGCACGCACCCTACTGGGGATTGAGCCCTTGATCGGAATCGAACCCGGGACCCTTTAGTCTGCGGGCCAACCCTCTATCCACTGAGCCAAAGCAGCCAGGGTGGCTGTTGTTATTTCTTAAATCTGACAATCTAAGGGAAAAGAGATCAGTGCCCCTGACTAAATAGTCAGGTGTTGCATGTTTTATTTTCATGTTTTTAGATGTTGTGTGTTGTAAAGATCCCTGCCGCACACCGGCTGGAAATAGCTCCGTAATCCAGTCCCTGCCTTGCTGTCTCCCACCTGCATACAGCCTTCCTGCGTTCCCTCCTGATCGCAGATGCATCAAGGACGCTGCGAAACTTATTCATCGGAGCGTCCAGGTTCTTGCTCTTCCGTGTGTCATCAGTTTGGAATTCTCTACAAGCTTGGACGTTTCTGGTTTTTTATTTTGTTTTTTCACTTTTAGAGAGGGAGAGGGAGAGAGAGAGGAACAATGATGAGAGAGAATCATTGATCGGCTGCCTCCTGCACGCCCCGCACTGGGAATCGAGCCTGCAACCTGGGCCTGTGCCCCGACTGGGAATCCAACGGTGACCTGGTTCATAGGTCAATGCTCAACCACTGAGACACACCGGCCGGGCGGCTTGGCCTTTCCTTATGTCGACATTATACTAGACAGAGAGAGGCTGGGAGACTGATTTAGGTTACAGGAGACGTAAGGCACGTGACAGCCAACGGGGAGTGGGAAAGGCCATGGGGGAAGAAGGGGACATGTGATACATTCACAATAAAGATTTAAAAAGACACATGACAACTAAATGAAATGGGGTCCTAGACCAAGACTGACAACAACGCTATGAAGGACATTTTGTCTCAATGTTAGATTTTCTGAATTTGATAATTCCATAAAGCGAATAAAAACACCCTTATTCCCAGGAAACGCACTGAAGCTAAGGTTAAGGATTATGTAACGTGTGTGCACATGCACATTCATGATGAGAGAACACTCATCGGCTGTAAGAGAGACGGGAGGAAGCAAATGGAGTGAATGCTAAAGAATTAACGACTCTTGCCCTGGCCGGTTTGGCTCAATGGATTGAGCGTCGGCCTGTGTACTGATGACGGGTCCCGGGTTTGATTCCCGGTCGGGGCACATGCCCGGGTTCTGGGCTCAATCCCCAGTAGGGGGCATGCAGGAGGCAGCCAATCAGTGATTCTTATCGGTGTTTCTCTCCCTCTCCCTTCCTTTCTGAAATAAAAAAATATATATATTTTTTTAAAAAAAGAAAAGACAGTGTTCCTTAGTGTACAAGCTGCTGAATCTCATTCATTTAAAAGAATTAATGACTCTTGGTCAAGGGCACAAGGGAGTTCTTTGTACTATTCTTGCAACTTTAAGTATGAAATTATCTCAACAGAAAACCATCGGAGAGGAGGCTGCTGCAGTGCTGAGCTCCTGCAGGGGCGGCGGGGGGCGGGCCGGCTGCGGATGCCTGGGGTCAGGGGGGACAGCAGGGGTGCTCGGAGGAACAGCCAGGCTGGCGGCAGCAACCAGCTCCAAGACAGCTGTGGGTGAGAGGTCCTGGGTGGAGGCCGGAGGGCAGATGCCAGCGGCCGGGCAGGCGGGCAGGGCAGGCTGGACAGGGCGGGAGGGGGAGTGGAGCACAGGGAGGCGACAGGAGGTGGAGGCCGCTGCCTGTGGCCGGAGGTCCCTGACGACTGGTGAACAAAAGCTTCCTGAGGACGGGCGGGCGGAGGAGGGACGGAGAGGGAGGCCGAGCGCGGCAGGGCGAGCCGGGTGGCCCGGCAGTTCTCAGCCCCTGTGGCTGACCGGCCGCAGGGTGGGCGTGGGGGTGACCTCGATGATCCAACATGTTAAGGCCTGGGCCATTCTGGTTTCTAAGTGCGGACGCCTGAAGTCGTGCACAGCCCAGCCCGGGCTCCCAGCTGGCACCCTCCCAGAGGCAGCGCCTTCCAGGGATGCACAGAGCGGGTCAGCTCTTCCTCGGACCAAGTCAGTCGCCCAGCCTGGCCCCTGGCCACAGGCCTCCTTTGTTCTCGGCCGGGCGGGGCCGGGCGGGGCGGGGCTGTGCCGGCTGCGGGGACCGCTGCCATTGCCGGGGCGCGCCACCAGGTGGCGATGGTGTCCCGGGTCAGTCTCCTCCAGCATTTGCCTTCCAGGAGCTGGGTCCGGAGCTGCAGGAGCCCCACGCCCCTGCCTCCCAGCGGCATCTCGGGGCACCCGCCTGCCGGAGTGACTGTCTCCTGTTCAGGCCTCGACCAAGCATGTGCTCCAGGTGCCTTGACTGGAATCAAACCCAGGACCCTTCAGTCCACAGGCCGACGCTCTACCCACTGAGCAAACCGACTAGGGTGTCAGTGTGTGTTTTTCATAAATACGTGGCCCAGCCGGCGGGGCTCAGTGGTTGAGTGTCAACCTATGAACCAGGAGGTCACGGTTCGATTCCCGGTCAGGGCACATGCCCGGGTTGCAGGCTCCATCCCCGATGGGGGGCGCGCAGGAGGCAGCCGATCAGTGGTTCTCTCTCATCATTGATGTTTCTCTCTCTCTCCTCCTCTCCCTTCCTCTCTGACACCAATAATAATATATTAAAACTATATGTATGTATAAGAATTCCTGACAGCCCTGGCCGGTGTGACTCGGTTGGCTGGGTGTTGTCCTGAGAGCACCGAAAGGTTGCCGATCGGTTCCTGGTCCGGGCACAGGCCTGGGTTTCCAGCTCCATCCCGAGGGGCCCTAGTGGGCATGCAGGAGGCAGCTGATTGGTGTTTCTCCCCCTCCCTTCCCCTCTCTCTAAAAATCAATTTTAAAATCTTTAAAAAAAGAAAGAAGAAGGAAAGAGAAAGCAGGCCTACTGAAAAGCTTGGATTCACAAAATCCGCAAAGACCCTTGAATCTTGAGCAAAGTAAACGACAGAAAGTCCTGGGGCACAGCACTCGGGAGACAGAGGAGCTGGAGCGGAGGGACCTCTCCCCCCTCAGCACAAAGCAGCCCCGGGGGGAGGGGGGAGGACAGAGGCTGGCGGAGGCTGACCCCCGAGGACCAGGACAGGCCACCCTCTGGGCCTTCAGCCCTGGACCTGGACGTCAGGTGCGTGAGCCCAGCAGCCACCTCTGGGTGCTTGCGCCGTGGCTGACCCAGGAGACTTGCTGCCCCAAGTCAGGCCGGAAGCCGAGTTCCCTCTCTTTCCAGACTCCTGCTGGCTCCTGAGTGGGTGGTTCAGGAGGGGGGTTGGGACCTGATGGAGTTGGACAAGGGCGAGAAACTGTCCCTGGCTGCTCAGGTCCCAAGGATGCCACGCCTCTCCCTGGGACCGGGACACCACGGGCGTCTCGCTCCCCGGAGCACGTTCCAGGTGAGTGAGGCTCGGATCCGGCCGCAGGCCGGCCCCAGCACCTCTGAGCCGGGTGCCCCTCCCTCTCCCCCACTCCTGCCCCACGCCCACTCTGCATGGTGAGGGTGCGGCCGGTTGGGCCAGTGGAGGTGGCTTCTGCCAGCACCCGGACACCTGGGCGTGCAGGGGGCAGAAGGACAAGCCCTGGCCGCAGCCAGCTCCCAGCGGGACCGGGAAGGTGGCCAGGCAGGCTGGGCTGAAGCAGGGTCCTGTCGGGTCTGCAGGCTTCACACCTGCCCAGACGTCGGCTGCCTCGAGAGGCGGCGTGCTGACAGCTGTGGGCTGACCCCAGGCCCGGGGCTGAGCACTGGTGACCACAGTGCTTGGCTGCCAGCGGAGTGGATGAGGGATGGGTGGGGACCCTCAGGCATTCCCTGCGCGCTGCGGGAATAGCAGGGTGGTTTCAGAATGAGATGACATCAGCTGAGGGACTCGGTTCCGGTGAGAACTCAGCGATCCCAGGTATGACTCGCAGGAGTCCAGCCCGCAGGGAACAGCTTTTCCCTGTCGGGTCCATCTGTCTCCACGTCAGCACGAAAACAGCAACGAAGATCGGCTCCACCGAGTCCTCTGGAAGCCCGGAGAGGTAGTGGGTGAACGGGCACCGAGGGGCTGGCTCACCAGGAACAGTGCGCCGGCTGCCGGTGGCCACCTGTGGAGAGCGGCTACAGCGTTTGGACACGTTCAAGCCTCAGACTAATGAGAGGGCTTGGTCCTCTCGTGGCAAAGCCACGTGCAAGTCCCAGCTTGGAGGGCAAAGCCCCCCCCACCCCCAGCACCATGACAGGCAAAGGCTGTGGTTGTGAGCTTGGCCTGATGGTCCACACCTGTGGGCCACGTGGCTGAGTGATGTGGGCTGCGGGAGGTGCAGTAAACAAAGCTTGATCAGGTGCATGTAACTGAGTGGATTTTAAACCCGCAAGAACGTCGTAACCACACCCTTACTTTGCCTCGTGGAATCTGCTATAAAATAAGGACTCGGCTTGCAGGCCGTGGCGCTGTCACTAGCTCTCCATCAGAGAGGATAGCGTCCCACCCTGACCCAGCTTTCTTCTCTTGTCTGTATTTTCTCCATCCTTCACCTCCCCCTCTCGGGCTCCTGAACCTGGCTGAGCTGCTCGGCACATATGGTGCCCAGTGTGGGGCTGAGTGTGCCATGGCCGTGCCAGCTTGCCACAGCCGCCCAGCGAGGACGGGCACCGCTGGCGCAGGCTGAGCTGTTCCTTTCCTCCCTCCACCACCCAACACCCGCCCTCGGAGAAGCCTGCTGAGGCAGGTACGGTGCCTGCTTGCACAGACGGGAACAGCAGAGTGGCCTCCCCCGGGGCCCGGGCCCAGTCACCGCCCACCCCCTGCTCCCCTTTGCCGCCCTCCTGGCTGGGGCCCCTGGGCATCTCCCTCCAGGAAGCCTCCTTCCCCCTCGGCCTGGGCGGGGGTGGGGGGGGGGCCTGGGGAGGTGGCTGACCCAGACAGACTGGGCGTTGCTGCCGGAAGGTGTGGGCCCCAGCCAGGCGACACGGAGAGAATGACCCACAGCGAAGTCCCCCGAAGCCATCACAGAGCCCTGCCAGGCACCGGACCCCAGGCTCAGTCCGCAGGCGGCTCCCTCAGCGCTGGGTGTCGTCCCTGGTGCTTTGGTGCCTGAGAGGGCACCCAGGGCTCAGAATTTCAGATCAGAAGAGAGAACGTGCAAGAAGCTCCGATTTGTTCCCTCCCATGTGAGGGGGGCTCACTGCCCAGAGGCTGGCGGGGCTCTGGCAGCCCCTCCCGTCCCGCCCCTGCTCACGGGCGCAGAACTGAGGCAAACGGGCTGCGGGTCCTGCCGGCAGCACCTGCACATTGTGTGATGGCGAGAGAACGCCACCGGGCACAGCGTCAGCCCTCCACACGCAGCTTTATTTCTCGGCGCACGTGCTAATTTCCCTTTCTTTCTAAAACGTTTAAAATTGATTTTAGAGAATGAGGAAGGGGGAGAGATTCTATTTTTTTTTTTTTAAAGAAAATGTGGGGGGGTTGTATATTTCAGAGAGGGAGAGAGAAACATCAATGAGAGAGAATCATGGGTCGGCTGCCTCCTGCACGCCCCGCACTGAGGATCGAGCCCACAGCCCTGCACCTGCCCCGACGGGAATGGAGCCCTGACCTCCCAGCTCAGGGGTGAGAGCCAGACCCGCCAGGTGAGGATGATGCTTGTCTGTGCCCTGACGGGGTCGAGCCCACAGCCTGGTGCATTGGGACAAGGATCTAACCACCCGAGCCCCCGGGCCAGGCTCTGTCCTTCCAAATGCACAGGCGGCCCCTCCCTGTGGTCAGGTTCCTGGTGAAGGTCCCAGCAGGCCTGGCTCCGTCCTGGAGGCTGGTCCTTCAGGCCTGCTTCCTGCCCCCGCGTCCTCCTCGTCCAGCAAACGTCTCCGCGTTTCTCAGCTACTTGCCTGCTGACCGCTGGGCCCCCTGGAGACACGGCTCCTCCCCGCACAGGCCTGCCCTGTGCTCGCTCTGTCCTCCTCCACAGCCACCTGGCACCGCTCCTGCCCCGCCCGCAGCGCCTTCGCCGCGCCCTCTGGCCTCTCGGGCTTGTTCCTGCGAGGACCCTGCATTGTCCTGGCCGCCATTTCTCTTTCCCTGCTTCCCTGGCGCCCGTAGGCTCCCCTCTCGGCAGAGTTCACCGCGGAGAACCCAGGTGGTGGGGGAGTCAGCACTCTTTTTTAAGAAGCTTATATCCAATCAACTTCATTTTGCTTTTTCTTAGTCCTCACCCGAGG
Source organism: Myotis lucifugus (assembly GCF_000147115.1). NCBI lineage: Eukaryota > Metazoa > Chordata > Mammalia > Chiroptera > Vespertilionidae > Myotis > Myotis lucifugus. Next base: position 490,782 of record NW_005871595.1, on the reverse strand, counting down.
ATAATTTTCCACTGATTTTAGAGAGAGGGAAAGACGGGGAGGAACATCCACGTGAGAGAAACTCGTCGATGGGCTGCCTCCTGCAGGAGCCCCGACCAGGGCCCAGACCGGGGAGGAGCCTGCAACCCAGGTACGTGCCCTTGACCCGAATCGAACCCGGGACCCTTCGGTCCACAGGCTGAGGCTCCATCCACTGAGCCACACCAGCAGGGCAGAACCTCCATCTCTTAGCCTGGAAGGGCCTGGAAGGTGGTGCGTGCGAAGGGCGTGGAGAATGGCCGAGCGCTTTCGAAGCCTCACTTTATTTCTTCTCCGTGCATTTTGCAGACACAGCCTCTGCTGGCACTTGATGTTTCCGTTGAGCGAATGAACGAGTGGATGAACGAGCCGGCGACGAGCAAGGGCAGCAGGCGCCCAGGAGCTGCTTCCTGAGAAACAAGCCGCGAGCCTGGGCACCCGGGCCCCTCACCGAGGGCTTGGTGACCTTGTGAGGCGGTCCTGCCCCGTCCCAGGTGGGGCACCGAGGCGGGAGGCCAGGCCGCAGCGGGCAGCGGGCGGGAGGCTCCGCAGGCCCCACTCTCGCCCCTTCCTGTGCTGGGCGCACAGGCCTTTTCCGTGAAGCGCGGCGTCACCCCCACTCGGGGGCTCCTCTCACGCCCCGTACAGGGCCCCTGTTTGACTTCGCAAATTTGGGGAGCATGTCAAGGGTGGCAGCCAAGTTTCCACCCTCCCTGGGCTCTCTGAACCCCTCTGCCAGGCCCACGTGGCCCCCCAGGCCGGTGCACCCCCCCCATCTCTTCCTGTCCCCTCTGCTGCCCCTGAGGCAGGTGGATGGACAGCATCACCCCTGTTGAAGGTAGAGTTCATGGTCACGGCTGCCCCGGTTTGCACAGCCAGGGGTGAGCCTGAGGGGTGGGGGTGAAGGATTAAAGAAGACAAGAAAGTTGGGTCTGGGTGGGACACTGTTCTCAGATGGAGAAACAGCGCCACGGCCTGCAAGCCGAGTCCTTATTTTACAGCAGATTCCACGAGGCACAGTAAGGGCGTGGTGACAACGTTCCCTGGGTTTCTAATCCACTCAGTTACAGGCACCTGATCAAGCTTTGTTTACTGCACCTCCCGCAGCCCACATCACTCAGCCACGTGGCCCACAGGTGTGGACCATAAGGTCAAGCTCACAACCACAGCCTTGGGCTGTCATGGTGCTGGGGGAGGGGGGGGGGCTTTGCCCTCCAAGCTGGGACTTGCACGTGGCTTTGCCACGAGAGGACTGTGTTCTCTCATTAGTCCGAGGCTTGAACCTGTCCATATGCTGTAGCCGCTCTCCACACCCAGATCTCCTCACCGAGGCCTGGTCTAGGGTTTGAGCCCAGAACCTGCCTGGACACAGAGGCGTTCCCCTGGCCTGGTCAGGGCGAGGGGCCTCAGACCGTCGCCACGGCTGTCGCTGCCTGGGGTCCTTGCAGGGCCAGCGTCTGTCCCCTCCTGTGGCCGACGGTGGGCTCGGGAGTGGAGCGGGAGCCGTGGTCTCCTCTGCAGCAGCGGGGTGTCCCTGAGGTACACACAGAGTCTGGGTGTTGGTATAACGTCGGCCACACCGGGGAGCAGGCGAGCAGCCAAGAACCGGGGGCTTTGGGGGTGCAAGGCCGTGCAGTAGAGAGGATGCTACCTTTGGACCAGATGGTGCCTCCATGGGGACAGCCCAGGCCAGTGATGCCCAGAATGGATGAGGAACCCCGGGACTTAAAAATATATATATTTAAAAATTTATTTTTATTTATTTTTATTTTATTTTATTTTATTTTATTAAATATATTTTATTGATTTTTTTACAGAGTGGAAGGAAGAGGGATAGAGAATTAGAAACATCAAAGAGAGAGAAACCTCAATCAGCTGCCTCCTGCACACCCCCCTACTGGGGATGTGCCCACAACCAAGGTACATGCCCTTGACCGGAATCGAACCTGGGACCCTTCAGTCCGCAGGCCGATGCTCTATCCACTGAGCCAAACCAGTTAGGGCTTAAAAATTGATTTTTAGAGAGAGGAGGGGAGAGGGAGAGAGAGGCACATTGAGGTGAGAGCCATACATTGATCAGCTGCCTCCTGCACGCCCACTACAGGGATGGAGCCTGCAACCCAAGCAGGTGCCCTGACAGGGACTCAAACCCGCAACCTTTTGGTGCGGGTGACGCCCCCGGGGCTGAGTCACAGCGTCCAGGGCGAGCCCAGGACTTTCAAGAAACCTGGGTCAATCCTGTCCTCATTCTCTTCCCTGCTGGCGGCTTTCAGCAGTTTAATCAAACTGAAAGGCAAAATCCTTCCACCACCAGCTCTACATCAGGGAATGGTATTTGGGGCGATGGGAGGGCAGGGGGTCAGCCGAGGCTGCGGGGTGACGCCTGGGCAGAGGTCTGGACCTGATCTCGGGAGCTGGGACTGGTCAGCCTGGGAAGGGGCCTCCCTGCCCCTCTGACAGCAGCTGTGACACCTCAGGGCGGGGGGGGGGGGGTAGGAGGGGAGGGACTGGTAAGTGGGGGTGACCAGAATGTCAAAGCAGCAGGTCCAGCCAGGGCTTGCAGGTGAGCGATCACAGCAGCGGCAGCCCCAACTCCAGGGTCCATCCCCGGGGAGTGGTAAACCCCTGGTGACTCGCCCATCGATGGGCGCGAAAAGGCGTGAGCTCCTGACACGTGTCCCAACATGGATGGACCGCAACGTGCCATGCAGACTGCAGGAGCCAGACACAGCAGAGCATATTCTGGGTGAGTCATGTATATGAAGTTTCTAGAAAAAGCAAACCTAGTGCCCTAGCCGGTGTTGCTCAGTGGATAGAGTGTCAGCCTGCGGACCAAAGGGTCCCGGGTTCAATTCCCCATCAGGGCACAGGCCCGGGTTGCGGGCTCGATCCCCAGTAGGGGGCGTGCAGGAGGCAGCCAGTCAATGATTCTCATCACTGATGTTTCTCCCTCTCTCTCCCTCTCCCTTCCTCTCTGAAATCAATAAAATAATAATTTAATAAGGGGGCAGAGCCGGGATCAAACACCCAAGTTTCTGATTTGAAACAGGCCTGCTCCACTCCCCTGAACCTCGAACCTCGTGAATGTGAGCAGCACTGGGCGCCTGGGGCCCCGAGAGGGGCCAGGAGGCTCTGCCGGGAGCCTGTGGCCGTGAGTGGTGCGTCCACTGGGCCCCCGGCTCCTCCAGGCCGGCAGCAGCGAGTGGCCTTTGTTTAAGGTCATATTGTTCTCTCCCCAGGGATGGGGGGCAGGGGGGGCGGGAATGAGAAGGAGCTGTTTGGACAGCAGCCCGGGAGGTCCTGACTCAGTTCCTGGGGAGCCTGGAAGAGGAGGTTGGGGATACGGAGAGCGGAACTCGGGGAGCCTGGCCGGAGAGCTGGGAGCCTCCGGGGACCGGAGGGCGGGGCTGCGGTTTCCAGATGCAGGAATGACATCATGTCTGCCTGGCCGCGGACACCGCCTGCTGGAGTGGCCCTCCCGGGCCTCAGGGCCAGAGGCCGAGCCGGGCGGGGAGCTGCTGGCCGGGGTGGGCTGTGTGGGAGCCGCTAAGAAACTGCGGCCGAGCAGCCGGGGCCTCGGCGTAACCCAGCACCGCCAGCGCCTGGCTCGGGCCCCCCGCGGGGCAACCCGGTCACTGGGCACTGCTCGCCGCTGCCCTTCGGTTATGGCGCTCCCGCGAGGGGGGTCGCATCCCAGCGTCTCCCACCCACTCACTGCCGACAGAGAAGAGGGCCCGGCCTGCATGGCTCAGGGGTTGAAGCCGACCTATGAACCAGGAGGTCACGTTTCCATCCCTGGTCAGGGCACGCCCCACACTGGGGGTCGAGCCTACAGCCCAGGCATGTGCCCTTGACCAGAATCTCCCTTCCCCTCTGACATCAGTAAGAGCATTGTTCCTGTCCAGTCTGCAGGCCGACGCTCTACCCACTGAGCCACACCAGCAGGGCCCGAGCAGAGCAGCCTTGAACCTGGGAGGCAGCTTGGAGGACAACCCACTCGTGGAGGAGGAGTGGGCGCAGGGCGGGCGGGAAGGCGAGGACAGCAGGTCTCGGACTCTGTTCTTTCTGAGGCCCCACGGGCGCCCTCCATCCTCTGCGTCTCCCCTGCTTTAGGGAGAGGGAGCCGAGGGCCCGGTCTCAGGTCTGGGACAGGCAGGTGCAGACGTGTGGCCGCGTGGTGCCTGGCGGATTTCGGCCGGGTCTCTGGTCAGGGCTCCTTTCCTGTAAATCCTCACCACAGCCCGGGCTCTCACCTGGGCGCCCCGAGAGCCACCAGGCTCCACGTCCCTCTGTGGGCCGGTCCTGGGCGGGAGTGCCAGCTGCCTGGGATTCCCCGCTGACGTCAGTGCTGGGTGACGTGAGCCCCGAGAAATGCCCGGAGGGGTTCTTACCAACGGGCTGGCGCAGGGAGGGGAGGGGAGGGGCCGGTCTCGGCACAGGAGTCAGCTGTGTGTTCCTGGCGAGGGCCTCAGACTCCCTGAGGTCATCTCTTCCGCATTACCTGCCCCGCTCCACACTTAAAAATATATATTTTTATTGATTTCCAAGAGTAAGAGACAGGGAGGGAGAAGTAGAAACAGCAACGATGAGAGAGAATCAGTGATGGGGATCGAGCCGAAACCGGGCATGTGCCCTGACTGGGAATCCAGCCACTGACCTCCTGGTTCTGGGGTCGATGCTCAACCACTGAGCCACGCCCGGTTGGGCTTAAAAAATTTTTTAATCATTTTTCTTTAGTGGAATAACTTTGATGTCTGACACTGTGTAAGTTTAAGGCGTACAGTGTGTTACTCTGGTGCCTTTACACACTGTAGTATGGTTGCTGGTGGAATGTTTATCACATCACAGATTGTAGCACAAGATTCTTGTTTGTGTTCATAGGGCTTATCTGCACCTTAGGGTGGACTGTCCAGGCCCAGACAGTGCTGACCAAGGGCTACATCCCTTCTCGGTCCGGAGAAGACACAGTCCACAGGCTCCTGCCCGGGGTGGGGGGTGGGGGGGTGGGGGGGGCGTGTGTGTGACCCGCCGCCCGTGCCCGTGAAGACAGAGGCAGGCTGGCCTGGCCGGCTCCCTGCCACACCGCAGTGTCTGGCCTGGGTTGGCACAGGGAAGATTCCGGTAAAAATGTGTAGCTTTGAGCAGAGAGCGGGTCAGTGTGGCTGGAGAGCAGGGGCCCTAGAGAGAGGCCGTGGGAGGGATGACGCCTCATTTAGCCACTGCTGTGCAGCACGTTCCCGGAGCTTAGAGGCCTCGTTCAACAGGAAACCTTCATTCTCTCTCCCATCCCTACAGGTCAGGGACTCGGAGGGGCTTGGCCGCCGGCGGGCTTGGCGTCGCAGGCACTGCAGTCACCGTTGGCCGGGCCGCAGTCTTCTATCTGGGGGACCCTTCCCCGCAGCCCCTCGCAGGCCTGGCACGCCGGCTGGCTTCCTGCCCGAGGCCTCCTCGCCGGGCCATCCAGGCCACCCCGGGCCGGACTCCCCTGGGACTGAGCCGTGGGAGGGGGGTCAGGCGGGAGCGGTGACCGTGTCACCCGCGGCCTCTGAAGTCGTAGCATCGCTGCTGCCGGGTCCGCGTTCCAAGCGAGTCACCAAGTCCGCCCACACCCGAGGGCAGGGGATCCGACCCCACCGCTGAGAGGGAAGCGTGTCTGAGAGCTTTCAGACATATTTCATTTATCATTTTGGCTTGTTTCATTCTCACCCGAGGATATTTTTCCATTGATATTTAGAGAGAGTGGAAGGAGGGGGAGAGACAGAGAGAAACATCGATGTGAGAGAGACACATGGACTGGTTGCCTCCCCCATGTGCCCAGACCAGGGCCGGGGATGGAGCCCACGACCACGGTACGTGCCTTTGGCTGGAATCGAACCTGGGACCCTTCAGTCTGTGGGCCGATGCTCTATCTACTGAGCCAGAGCGGGTAGGGCTTTTTTTTTTAAAAATATATTTTTATTGATTTCAGAGAGGAAGGGAGAGGGAGAG
>NW_005871595.1:478854-482254 GCF_000147115.1 Myotis lucifugus | reverse complement strand
CTAGCTCCAGCGCAGGGCGTGGTCCACGGTAGGTGTTTAGTAGATGCTTATTGAAATGAACCAATTCACCATAACAATGTCCCCGTGTTCTATATAACATGTACCTCTCCGCACACTACGGGCCCAGCAAGATAGGCGAATTGTTTCTTTTAACCTTCCCAATGGTCCTTTATTTATCTTTAAATTTTCCAAATTGTTGTTAGAACTCGAAATATAGGGCCTGATTTTTTTAAAAATATTTTTTATTGATTTCAGAGAGGAAGAGATAGGGAGAGAGGGATAGAAACATCAATGATGAGAGAGAATCATTGATCGGCTGGCTGGCTCCTGCAGGCCCCCTACTGGGGATCGAGTCCGCAGCTCAGACATGTGCCCTCGACCTGGAATCGAACCGTGACCTTCTGGTTCCTAGGTCGACGCTCAACCACGGAGCCACGCCAGAGTGGTTCCGTGGTTGAACGTCAACCTAGGAACCAGGAGGTCACGGTTCGATTCCCGGTCAGGGCACAGGCCCGGGTTGTGGGCTCGGTCCCCAGTGTGGGGCGTGCAGGAGGCAGCGATCAGTGATTCTCTCTCCTTCTCCAGTCCTCTCTGAAATCAATAAAAATATATTTTTAAAAAAACTGCACCCCTCGAGAAGGGGGGTGAGGTATGGTTTCCGTCAAAATGCTCCGTGTCAACAGGCACATGTGGAGGGGGCGGTGGGATGGAGAACCGTCGCTGCGCAGCCATCACAGGAAGGCGTGGTCCAGGCAGGCCTCAACCGTGGGGGCTATATTTAGGGAATGATTGGATGGAAGCCGGATATAAGCATGTGTCAGGTTTCTCTCCACAGCTTGCCTATGAGCTGAAAGGGAAAAAATAGTAACAACACCCAAGAGAAATCAGATGTGAATGAAAACGAACCTCCCCAGGGAGGGCCAGATGGGCGCCACATGCCCCCTGATAGGATGTGCTGAGGACACGCCATCACGCGTGCTGCACTGCAGACCGGGACGCGTCCTGAGTCTAACCATGAGAACCACCAGACACCCAAAGGGGACCCATTGTAATTAAAAAGGGAGCCTTGGCCCGGCCGCGTGCCTTAGGGCTTGAGTGTCGGCCTAGGAACCAGGGAGTCACAGTTCCATTCCCGGTCGGGGCACAGGCCCGGGTTGTGGGCTCGGTCCCCAGTGGGGGGCGTGCAGGAGGCAGCCGATCCATGATTCTCATCGTCATTGATGTTTCTCTCTCTCTCTCTCCCTTTCCTTTCCTCTCTGAAATCAATAAAAAAAATATTAAAAATGAATAAATACATCAATAAATTAAAAAAGAGGAGCTTTGTCCCGCCTGGGTGGCTCGGTGGTTAGAGCGTCGTCCCATACAACAAAAGGTTGGGGGTTCGATTCCCGGTCAGGGCAAGTACAGGAGGCAACCGATTGATGTTTCTCTCTCACATCAGTGTTTCTCTCTCTCTCTCTTTTCCACTCTCGCTAAAGTCAATAAAAAAACATATCCTTGGGTGAGGATTTTTTAAAAAAGGGGGAGCTTTAGTCTTCAGAAATATTAATGTCATAAAAACACACGCAGACACACACACAAAGGCTGTGAAAAGGCTCCACACGAACGGAAATTAGAGAGACATGGCGTCTGAAGGTGACCTTTGATCCTGGACTAGATCCGTTCTGAGGGACGTTATTGGATCAATTGACAAAACCGGACACAGACGGGAGGTTCGCTACAACTCCCGGGTCAATGCTAAACGTACTGAGGTTGACATCTGTGTTGATTATTGGAAATATCCTTATTATTGGGAACACACACTCAAGTGTTTAGGGGTAAAAAGCCATAATGTATAGGAGATCTTTCTTTGTATCACATTTTGTAATTGATGGTTGGTATATAGAAATGCTATTCCTTTTTGCATGTTAACTGTATGTAGTAAACTTGCAGAATTCTTATTAATTCTAATAGTTTGTAGATCAAGCATGACAAACTCGTGTTTGATGAGGCATGCGGCCCACCAGCTGCGACTTTGACATGCTTGTTGTAGACCTTCCCAAGTTTTCGGTGCAGAAAATGTTATTACCTACGAGTTAGGATGGAGAGGAATCAGCATCAGGAAGGTCCTGAGAGAGGGAAGCTCAAGAAACGAAGAAGGCTGGGGTGTGGGGTGGCGAACACACAACGCAATGTACAGATGGTGTATGATAAATGTACCCCTGAAGCCGATGGAATTTTATTAACCGATGTCACCCCAATAAATTCAACTAAAAACAGAAACAGAGCCCTAGCCGGTTTGGCTCAGTGGATAGAGCATCGGCCTGCGGACCAAAGGGTCCCGGGTTTGATTCCGGTCAAGGGCACATACCTCGGTTGCTGGCTCCTCCCCGACCTGGGCCCTGGTCAGGGCGAGCGCAAGAGGCAACCAGTCGATGTGTCTCTCACACATTGATGTTTCTCTCTCTCTGTTTCTCCCCCTCCCTCTCTCTCTAAAAATCAATGGAAAACTATCCTCAGGTGAGGATTAAAAAAACAAACAAACAAAAAAAGAAACAGAGGAGGCAGATGGTGCTGGGCACAGTGAGACATACGGCAGATGAGGAAGCGAGATGAAAGAGGGAGACAGCACGGGGTCTGAAACGCCATGGCCAGGATTTTAATGCAAAGAAAAGCCACGGAAGAAGTTTACATTGAAACAGGAGAAGCGTCTCTATGCTCAACCACGGGGCTTTGCTCATGTCTGTGTCCTGCCCAACATTGTGGTCAACGTTTGGATGAATAAATATAGACCATGCTTTCCACGCATAATGAATGTATTGGAGAGCTCTGAGATGTTGTTTTGTGAACTCGTGGAGCCTCAAGAATATGTCCTTAAAGCTGGGACTGGATGTTTGTAAGACCCTTTCCAGCGCGGAGCTGCTGGGGGTCTATGCTTTTCCTCCTGGGTGTCCTGGGACTGGAAGGAATGTTCTCCCCCACGGGAGGCGAAAACAAGGAACCTGTATATCGAGAAACCACCTAGGGCAGAGCCCCATTTACATCAATAATCACCACGTATGTGGTGGGTGCTGTAACAGAAAGGGGCAGGAGGAAGTGGTGCAGAAGTTGTGACACTTGGGACCCACGCAGGGGTGGGAGGCAGGGCCGGGAGGGGAGCTGGTGACCGTCCCCAGGGAAGAGGGACTGAGTCAGAGCAGCCTCCGTGTGACGGAGACATTCCGGAGGCAGCAGCAGCACCTGTTGGCCTGGGCGGGCAGCAGGGAGGGATCATTGAGGATGACTCCTGGGTGTCGAGCTTGGGATCCACGTAACGTGGCGACATGTAACCTTAAAGAAGGAACGGCAGGTTCCAATACTTCTGAATTTTCCCAGCCATCGGCCTGTGAGGAGCTCAAAGCCCATCCATTCATGAAGCCCA
>NW_005871595.1:476388-478754 GCF_000147115.1 Myotis lucifugus | reverse complement strand
TCCAGGTAGCAGAAGGGAGAAATGGAACTTTTTTTTTTATCTTCCACCTATGTGTTTTCCTACAAGAGTTAAGTTCGTGCTTAGACAGAACCCATGGGCTTTGGTGTGAAGTAATGCTAATCTCACCAGGACAGGAACCTATTTCATTCATCTTTGTACCAATGTCCCTATAAGGCCTTCCTGATACGCAGGCACTCAATCTGTTGGATGGATGCCTTCAGGCTTGCAATGGCAGTCCCCCTACTGGAGCCTGGGTAAGTGTGATCAATATATTGATTACAGAGAGAAAGGGAGAGAGAGATAGAAACATCCATGATGAATCATGGATCGTCTGCCTCCTGCATGCCCCCTACTGAGGATCAAGCCCGAAATCCGGGCATGCGCCCTTGACCAGAATCGAACCCGGGACCCTTCAGTCCGCAGGCTGATGCTCTATCCACTGAGCCAAACCAGCTAGGGCAAGGCACCTGGTTTCTTCATTGGCGTGTGACCTACGTCAGTCATTTCAGTTCTCTGTAATTAGCCTAACGTTCTTTTCAGGGCTCCAAGTTCATCGTTCTTTAGACCTTTTCCATTTATTTTTTTATTCTTCATCCCTTCATACTGGTATATGCTGTTAACACGTCATAATAATCATTTAACAGTACCCTGTGTTTGCGAGGTGCGAGGCACCATTCTAAGCACCTTACTGCCTGTATTAACACATTTGATCCACATAAAACCCTAATGAGGCAGGCCCATTATTACCTGTTTCACAGCTGAGAGATTAACTATCTTCTACACGCTTGCATAACTCTAAGTATCAGTGTGCAGGCTGCACACAGGAGCCTGGGTCCGGAGTCCAAGTTTAATGACCTCAGGGTACCACCTCAAGGTCACCTGAACAGTGACTATGACAGGGGCTAGTAAGTGTATTATCTCATTTTTATAAATAAGGCAACTGAAGCTTAACTTCCCTAAGGTTACACGGTTAGAGAGTCGCAGAGCCGGCCCTAGCTGGTTTGGCTCAGTGGAGAGAGCCTCGGGCTGCGGGTTTGATGCTGGTCGGGGACACATGCCGGGTTACAGACTCGATCCCCAGTGTGGGGCGTGCAGGGGGCAGCCGATCCATGATTCCCTCTCATCATTGATGTTTCTATCTCTCTCTCCCTTCCTCTCTGAAATCAATCAATCTATCTATCTATCTATCTGAAAGGAAGTGGCAGAGCCAGACCTGAAACCAGGGCTTTAACAAGTTCGGGGTGACCCAGCCGGCTCTAGCGGTTGAGTAGTGGCCCTGGCACCTGGCCGCTGCGTTAGGCCTCCGGCACGGGCAGGCTGGTCTCAGGGAAATCACTAAACCTGTTTCCCCATCCATAAGGCAGAATGAGAGCATGACGCCGACCAGCAGGCCAGTGGTGACCATGACAATGAGAGCACGGATGCCGACCAGCAGGCCAGTGGTGACCATGAGAATGAGAGCACGATGCTGACCAGCAGGCCAGTGGTGACCATGAGAATGAGAGCACGATGCTGACCAGCAGGCCAGTGGGGACCATTACAATGAGAGCACGACGCCGACCAGCAGGCCAGTGGTGACCATGAGAATGAGAGCACGATGCCGACCAGCAGGCCAGTGGTGACCATTAGACGGGTTGTTAGGCATCACGCGCTTACCAGGGGGCCTGGGACGCAGGAAGCACTCAGCAGGGGTCAGCGGTCACCTTCCAGCCGGGACCAGCTGCCCAGCAGAAACATAACGTGAACCCAATAGTAATTTTAAGTTTCCGAGTGGCCACATCTTAAAAGGCAAAAAGACAGACATGAAACCTGTATGTTCACGCTGACCTGTCACCCCCATCAACTTAATATAAAAAAGCAAAAAGAAACAGGAGGTTATTCTGAAGACATTTTATTTAATCAAATATATCCAACATTGTAATTAATTTTGCAATCAATTACCCGAATTACAATCAATGTAAAAACTGTGAGTGCGATGTTTTGTATTCTTTTGGTGTTAAATCTGGGAGGTTTCCTACACTGACAGCACACGCCGGCGGGGACCAGCCACGTCACTGGCGCTGGGGGCAAAGCCGCCCGGGAAAGGCCCCCGGCCACGCCCTCGCCCCCCGCGACCAGCGGGCCCCGCCCCGATGACGTCACAGAGCCCTGGGCCCGGGCGGCCGGGAGACCCAGCCCCGGCCGCGTGCGCCCGGCCGCTCGTGTTCTCCCTGCTGCCGGCCCCCAAGTTCTCAGAGGAGCGACGACATCACCCGGGCGCCGGGCCTGCGCGGGCGTCCGCGCCAACGGCCGGGTCCGGGGAAGGAGGCCGGGCCCCCCGGCGCACCTCGCACCAACCGCCCTGCGCTCGCGCCGCTACTCCCGCA
>NW_005871595.1:428928-474887 GCF_000147115.1 Myotis lucifugus | reverse complement strand
CACCCCTCTCACCCCGAACAGACTGTCCAACCTGTAAGGGAAGGTGGGGTGTGAGGGGGTAAGAGATCAACCAAAGGACTTGATTTCTTTTTTCTTAATAGATTGAGTTAGTTTTTTGTAAGACCACAGAAGTTATGTACTCTAGTGTCAACTATGATATGGATATTTGTGCTCGCGATGCGCTCACTCGGCCGGGGAGCGGGCGCCGGGGGCGGGCGCCGCGCAGGCCGGGGAAGGGTGTGGCGAGGGGCTCCAGCTGCTCGGGGCGGCGGGGTGACCCTGCCCGGCCCTCCGCCGCGGGTGCCGGGAGCAGCTATTTTTATCGCTCGGCCCCGAGGCCGGGGCCGCGGATTAGGGCGAGCAGTTGTCATGCGCTCCCGCTGACCGGCGGTGTTTGGTGGACAACAGCGGAGTTGCTAAGCGAGGGCCGCCTCCTGCGGGCGGCAGGTCCTCGGCTCCCTAGACGCGGGCGTCTCTCCTGGGGGGGGGGGGGGTCTTACATGGAGGCCCTGGGATGGTCCGCACGCCTCCTTGCTTTTTGAGAAATGTATTCTTATGGATGTCAGAGAGGAAGGGAGAGGGGGAGAGAGACAGAAACATCCATGATGAGAGAGAATCATGGGTCGGGTGCCTCCCGCACGCCCCCCACTGGGGATTGAGCCGAAACCGGGCCTGTGCCCTTGACTGGAATCGAACCCGGGCCCCTTCCGTCCAGCGGCCCACGCCCTATCCACTGAGCCACACCGGCCAGGGTGACACTTCCCATTTTTGGCCTCGCTTTCCCCGGTCTCCTACCCTCCTTCTTAATATTCAGCAGGGGTATTTGATGTGTAGGCTCTCCTTTCCTTAGGAAGCAAGAAAATATGAAAGGAGCATTTTGACCCAATGGAAGGCATCTTGTTGCTCCATCGGATTTTGTCAATTTGAAAATGAAACTGAGTAAATGTCAGTGATTTCACTTTGTTCTTGTGAATGACGCCTTTGGAAGCAGGTTCCTGTGGGCTTCTTGCTGGGAGCGAGTGTGTGGAGAACAGCTGGGTGAAGAAAGGGGCCCGGCCAGTGGGGGCCAGTGGGACTCAGCGGCTGAGCGCCCACCTGTGACCGGGAGGTCACCGTGCCTTCCTTCCATCCCCAGGGGGCGCCGTGCAGGAGGCAGCCCATCGGTGACTCTCATCATTGATGTTTCTCTCCCTCTCCCTTCCTCTCTGGAATCAGTAAAAACATATTTTTAAAAAGGGGGTGATACGCAGACTGACGTATATGACGAGGAATCATATTCAATACCTCCTAGAGCTCTCTAGGTTAACCCCTTTGTTTGGACATCATATTCTGAGTGTTTGTTCAATCTGCTGGCAGTGCGGGAGAGCAGTAGGATATCCACAAAAATCTGCTTTTCCAGGCTGATCTTTTAACAGACCTTGTGGTGAAATATTTTGTGTGTCATTAAAATTTTAAACTTGAAAGTCAACCCACTTCTGTGATTCTTTTTTTTTCTTTTCTTAAATTTTATTTTATTTTTCTTCCGCTCCCCGCCCCACACCCCGCTCCCCGCCCCACGCCCTCCCGCGGGAACATGGGCCGGCCTCTCCCCTTCTGTGATTCTTTATAGATTAAAAACGTTAATCTTACCTTAAAACCCATCTTATTAGTTTGCATATATTTAAATATCTTTTAAAATTTATTTATAAAGTTTCCTTGTTCTTTCTGATTTTATCAGGAAAATGCAGTTTTAAAAAATACTTTATTTTGAAATAATTTTAGATTTGCAGAAGAGTTAGAAAGATAATACAAAATTTCCCTATACTCTTCATCTAGCTTTCCTTAATGTTAACATCTTATATACCCATGATACAGTTATCAAAATTAAGAAATCAATATCAGTTTACTATTATTTTTTTTTAAAATTAACTTTGTTAGCTTAGGGTAGTGTCTGCCTGTTTTCACTGTAGTGACTATTCTTTTATTTCCTTCATTTATTTGGTAGAAGCTAGAAACGAGTCGCCAAGTCAAGCCCACACTCCAGGGGAAGGGAATGAACTCCACTTGCTGAAGGGAGGAGTATCAGATAATTTGTGAGCAGAGGTCAGGATCACCCATAGTAGTTACAGCTGTTTTGGAGGAGGTTCTGTGAGGCTGTACAAACATCTGATTTTCCCTGAAGTGTCATCCACTGCCTTGTCTGCAGCAGCAGTCACTGCGTTATCTTAGTTGTGATTTTCTAGTTCCCTCATTCTTTCTACCTTTGTCATTTGGGATTCTTCTGTAAGGAGGGTTGGTGCCCCTCTCCCATTATTCACTCGCCATTGGTTACATTCAGTATGGATTCCTGAATTTTTTGGGGGTTTTGTAATCCAGTACTACAATTTGTTGCTGATATTCTTTCAGCTTTGGCCATTTGGCATCTATGTTCTCCTGACATGTCCCTGTTTTGGGTGGTGGTGGGAGCACTTTTTCTTTTTAATCTTCAGCCGAGGATATTTTTTCATTGATTTTTAGAGAGAGTGGAGGAGACGGGGAAAGACAGAGAGAAACATCGATGTGAGAGAAATACATTGACTGGTTGCCTCCTGCACAAGCACCGACCAGAGCCCGGGCTGCGGAGGAGCTGCAACCAAGGTACGTGGCCTTGACCAGAATGGAACCCGGGACTCTCTGGTCCACAGGCTGACGCTCTACCCACTGAGCCAAACTGGCTAGGGGAGCACTTTTACTTTTTGGTGTTGCAAGATGCTCCAGTCTCATTGTGTATTTTTCCTACTCCAGCCCTGGAATCAGCCATTTCTCCAAGGAGCTCTGGTTTATTTTTTATTTTTTATATATTTTATTGATTTTTTACAGAGAGGAAGGGGGAGGGACAGAGAGTTAGAAACATCGATCAGAAACATCGATCAGCTGCCTCCTGCACACCTCCCACTGGGGACGCGCCCGCAACCAAGGTACATGCCCTTGACTGGAATCGAACCCGGGACTCTTCAGTCCGCAGGCCGACGCTCTATCCACTGAGCCAAATCGGTCAGGGCAACTCTGGTTTATTTTATTGGAGAAAAATATTTAGATAACAAGATCTGGTTTCTAAATGAACTCGGTGTACCTGTTGCTACTGGGATATCACTGCTCCTAGGCCCACTTAGGGAGCAGAGCTAGGACATACATGCATGTACTAGTATACTTACCCAGGCATACATACATATATGTTTATTTCTGCCTGTCTCTCCTCCTGCTCTTCCTCCTCCTCCTCCTCCTCCTCCTCCTTCTTCTTCTTCTTCTTTTCTCTCTCTCTCTCTCTCTCTCTCTCCATATATCAACCGAACGGCAGAACGACCTGTTGCTATGGTGTGCACCGATCACCAGGGGCAGACTTCAATGCAGGAGCTGCCCCCTGGTGGTCACTGTGCTCCCACAGGGGGAGCGCCACTCAGCCAGAAGCTGGGCTCAGGACTGGCGAGCGCAGTGGTGGTGGCAGGAGCCTCTCCCACCTCCGCTGCAGTGCTAAGGATGTCCGACTGCTGGCTTAGGCCCACTCCCTGTGGACGTTCCCTGAGGGCTCCCGGACTGGGAGAGGGTGCAGGCCCGGCTGAGGGACCCCCCCCCCCCGCCCCAGTGCACAAATTTCGTGCACCGGGCCTCTAGTATATTAGTATATATGTGTGTATATATGTATATATGTATATATGTATATGTGTATATATATGTATGTGTGTGTGTGTGTATGTATGTATATATATATGTATGTGTGTGTGTGTGTGTGTATGTGTGTGTATGTATATATATACACACATACACATGTATACATATACACACAAGTTCATACTGGTCTGTGTCTAACCTAGCACCACAGAGTTCATTTTAGCATGCTCTCCTCACTTGTTTGTAACTTCTTTCTCTGATAGTGAGAAACGTGACTCTTGTTATTTATAATGGATTTACCTAGTATATGAGTAAAGTAGGATAATGCAGTTTTAATTGTCACATACATTTCCAAAGTATTTCGTAGTTATTAACTAATTTAAATTTTACTCCTGTATTAGGTATTTATTACTACTTTTCAGCTCAGGTAGAGAGGTGAAGTCATTTGCTGTTGGCCAAACAGGAAATGACTATAGCTAGAATTGACCTATTCTTATTCCCAGTGCTGTCTTGAGCCCAAGCAAAGCAGTCTCTTCATATCAAATATCTTGACTAACAAGTCAACCTTTGTCCCTTCTTGGTGGGATTGCTCCTTTTAATAAAGAAGCTACTGGTTTTTAGTTTTCAATGTTTTTTGTTTTTTTTTTAACTTTGGCAGTGTTGTGTGCAAGAATAATTCCTTTCCTGGACTTCTTCCTTCTTGTAGAATCATGGAATTGGAAGAAATAGTAGAGCTATCTAGTGCAATCACAGTATAAGTGGTTCCTCCAGCCCTCTGTTCAAGTATTCCCCAAGATTGGGATTTCACAGCTGGTGGCTATCATTGCCAAGTTTGCACCTTTGTCTACTTATTTAAAAATATTTTTTTATTGATTTTTAGAGAGAGAGAAGAAGGTAGAGGGAGAGAAAGAGAAACATTGATGTGAGAGTGAAAATCGATCTGCTACCTCCTGCATGCCCCCAACAGGGGATTGAGCCTGCAGCCTGGGCATGTGCCCCCACTGGAATCCAGAATCCAACAGCAAACTCTCAGTGCATTGGACAACGCCCAGCCTACTGAACCACACTGGCCAGGGCGCAGATGTCGTTTCAGAAAGACTTCCCTGATGATGACCTCCCACCTGCCTCCCTGCCCTTTTCCTTCGCTGGTTCGCATTTTGCTGTCGACAGTATTTCCCTGTAGCTCCCATCTCCACTTGACAGCTATTCAGTGACAGTTACTCTGCCCCACTTACGTTTCTTCTTTCCCAGACTAAACAGTGCCTTTCTGGCAGCCACCTCTTATGCAGTGTTCTCTCTAAACCTCTTACCGTGTTGGGCATCACGCTGTAGACATGCTACGGTTTGTCAGGTCGGGTCTGATTCAGATACTGTATTAGGCTCTGGAAGTGAAGGGATTAAGGAATTCAAAAGGGATCCCTGCCCTTGGGGAGTTTGCCACTTACTTTCTATCAGGCTGCTTAGAAGAAATTGGGGTCTCTTCGTTCTCTACCCACTTTTCCACATTAGTTAATACTTGTCCTAGGACTAGGTCCTTTTCTCTAGAACTGATGTTAACCCAAGTCTTTGTTTTTTAGTTGGCTGGCTTTTCTTCTTCTTCTTTTTTTTTAATTTGCTCTCTGAACCTGTGTGGTTGATTTTTTTTTATATTCTTATTTTCTTGCTCTTTGTGTTCCAAAGGATATTTTTGGAATTCTAGTTCTATTACCTGTACCGTTGTTATCCGCCCCATGTCTATAATTTTGATATGTTCTTTCTGTTTTTTTACTTGAATAGGCTAAGGAAATACCTAGAGAGCGCCAAAATAAAATCTTCGTATGTAATGAAGACAAAACTTCATGCCTTGTTTTCTTCTTACTTCTGACTTGTATGACTTGAGTATTTCCGGGAGATCTTGGTTCTGATTTTCTGCTATAGTTTGTGTGCCAAATTGTAATGACTAGTAAATGTTTTATATCTTACAACTCTGAAGGCACAGCTAGTTTTTTCTAATGGTAGTTATTGATTATTGGTTGAAGTTAGGTTATAGGATTCTTTATCATGACCATGTATAGGTTCTGACAAATTATTCACACATAAAGTAACTATAGCTTTTGTCTCACTACTCCCCACCCCCACATGTTGAGACTGCTGTGGAAAAAATGTAAAGCTTTTTCATTCTAAAGAAGGAAAAATGGAAAAATTAGGGGAGATTGGGGATGGGTGATAAGTGGGAGTGGAGAATAGAGACTTGTCAGAAAAAAGTTGCTTCCTACAGAGACTCCTCTTTTTATTTTTGTTAAACTGTCTGAAATCCTCAATCAGGTATTCATTTGAGTTAATTCATTTTCTCTTTTAGGCATAGAAAGACATTGGGAGGATTCAAGAGAGCTCAGTCATGTTCTTATAGGTAGAACATGCTTATTGAGTATAATTTATTGAATTAATTTTTATTGGGGAGTAATTGTTTGACAGGTAAGTGATTTCTGAGTTCAGAGAGAACTGAGGAAGGGAAGGGAGGAAGCAAGGAACAAGGCTGGCTTACATACTTATTTCCCTTAGTATCAGCCCTGATGTCACCTTTAGGAAGGCTGTGTGACTACTTTCTACCCTAATCTGGGTGAACTAGTACTTTTTGGTATTTTCACCAGTGTGTGTGTGTGTGTGTGTGTGTGTGTGTGAGTGAATCTTTTGAGTAGATGTCATTTCACATATTTAAAAAATGAAGATAAGCCCTAGCTGGGTTTGGCTCAGTGGATAGAGGGTCAGCCTGCGGACTGAAAGGTCCCAGGTTCGATTCCAGTCAAGGGCACATGTCCGGGTTGCAGGCTCGATCCCTAGTAGGGGATGTGCAGAAAGCAGCCAGTCAATGACTCTCTCTTATCATTGATGTTTCTCTCTCTCTCTCCCCCTCTCTCTTCCTCTCTAAAATCAATATAAATATATTTTAAAAAAATGAAGATAATTCACGTACAATAGAATTTGCCATTTTATTTTAAATATATTTTTTATTGATTTCAGAGAGGAAAGGAGAGGGAGGGAGGGAGGGAGGGAGGGAGGGAGAGAGAGAGAGAGAAACATCAATGATGAGAGAGAGTAATTGATTGGTTGCCTCCTGCACACCCCTCACTGGGAATCGAGCCCGTAACCCCCAGCATGTACCCTGACCTGGAATCGAACCATGACCTCATGGTTCTTAGGTTGATGCTCAACCACTATGCCACGCCGTCCAGGGTAGAATTCGCCATTTTAAAGCAAATAAGTCATTGTGGTTTTTGGTATATTTACAGTATTTTGCAACCGTCATCACTGTCTAATTCCAGAACATTGTCATCATCCCCCAAAGAAATCCCAAACCCACTAGCAGTCACTTCTCATTCCTTCCGACTCCCCCAGCTCCTGGCAACAACCAGTGATCTTCTTTTGTCTATGGATTTGCCTATTCTGAACACATCTTTAAATGAAATCATACAATATATAGCCTTTTGAATCTGGCTTTTTTCACTTAGAAATAGTCAAGGTTCATCCACTTGTAGCATGCATGTATCAGTACTTCATTCCTTTTCATGGTTGAATAATACTCCATTGTAGGGTTCACCACATTTTAAAAGTTCTTTCATCAGTGGGTTGTTTCCACTTTTTAGCTATCTTATATAATAAAGAGGTAATATGCAAATTAACCTGCATACCCTCACAAGATGGCTGCCTATGACCAGGCCGGCAGGGAGGTTAGTGAGGGACAACCAAATTAGGGGTGAGAAGGCTGGCAGGGGGGGCAGTTAGGGGCGACCAGGCAGGCAGGCAGGTGAGTGATTAGGAGCCAGTGGTCCAGGATTGTGAGAGGGATGTCCGACTTCCGGGGATCGGGCCTAAACTGGCAGTCAGACATCCCCTGAGGGGTCCCGGATTTAAGAGGGTGCAGGCTGGGCTGAGGGGGACCCCCCCCTCCCCGTGCACGAATTTCATGTACCGGGCCTCTAGTCTTACCTAATAATAGACAAACATGTAAATTGTCCCTCCACTACGCTCACCAGCCAATCAGGAGAGTATGCAAAATAACCCAACAAAGATGGCGGTTAATTTGCATACGTAGGCTCGAAGCGGCGGAGCGAAGACTGAAGGCTCCGGCCAGAGCGAAGGCCTGGGTCCTGGGTGCCGGAGGAAAACTGGTGCCGGCAGCCAGGGGAAGGGAAGGCCTTTTGCACGAATGTCTTCGTGCAACGGGCCTCTAGTCTATATTATAAAAGGCCTGTGGCCCTAACGCTGTAACCACCAAAGATCAGCGCGGGTGGGCGGGGCCGCGCAATTTCACGTGCTGGGCTTCTAGTTATGAATAATGCTGCTATGAACATTTGTATACGAGTTTTGTGAATATTTCTCTTGGGTATATACCTACGAGTGGAATTATTGGGTCATATGATAACTTTTTAACTTTTTGAGGAACTTCCAGACTTTTCAAAAGTGGCCACATTATTTTATGTTCCCATTAGCTGAATATGATGGCTCCAGTTTTTCGTAAAATTTTTTTACTTATTGATTTTAGAGAGGGAGAAGAATAGAGAAACATCGATTTGTTATTCCACTTATTTGTGCATTTATTGGTGGCTTCTTGTTTATGCCCTGACGGGGAGCGAACCCACAACAATGGCCTATTGGGACAATACCTAACTGACCTACCCTGTCAGGGCCTTTGTCTGCACTCTTCGGCATTTTTGGGTTGCCAGACTTGTCACCTTGAATTTTCAGATACATAAGGCAAAAAGAACACCCCGGGAACTCGTCACTGCATTATTCCTCTGTTCCCAAAGCCTAGTGTTTCAGCCTTTTCCTCCTGCCTTTCAGAGTCTTGAGTTTGTTTTATATATAACTAGAGGCCCAGCGCACACGCCGCGAGAGCCACTGCTCGCAGGCCAGGGGGGAGGGACGGAGAGGGGCTCAGTGGTCGTTGTGGTGTGCTATGGCCACAGGCCTTTCATACTGTCGATGCCCAGGTTTAGTTGTACCGAGTGGGAGGAGTAGGGAGAAGTAGTTCTTCATCTTCCCAGGAGCAGAAGAGTGTTTACAGAGTTGTTTTTTAAATGACATTTATTTTCTATTTATAAGAATATAGATTTAATGTAGAAAATTTAGAAAATACCAAAGGTATAGAATAATATTTTAATATGTATTTTTCTACTGTTTAAGAATTGTTTACACAATTTATGAACTTTCCATCTCACTGTATTATAAGCATGATTCCTTGTCGATAAACACTTATGTATAATACCATTTTTTGTGTGGTATCCATTAAGAGGTACTGTGTGCGTTCAGGAGATCATTGGTATGTGTTCCTCCCCTCGTGTAAGTTCCTGAAAGAGACTTCCTGTACAAATAAAGGCTGTTCTGTTTCACATGAATCTCAGTGTTTAGAGATTGCTTTTTATTAAAGGGAGTTGGAAGTAATTCAGATTTGGCCATTAGTTTCAGAAATTCTGGGTGTTTGGGTAGGTATTTAGATTCTGAAATTTAAAAATAAAAGTATCTACATGTCTTTATAAGTTCTAGTTGATTAAAGTTTCTGTTCATGTTTTCATAATACCAGAGGAGGTCATTATACTTTCCTGAAGAAAATCAGAGATAATGATGGCTTTCTTGTTTTCCCTTGGAGGAAATAGAGATACTAGCAGTGTGTGTTTCAGTGAACCCTACCATTAGTTTTCTGCTGGAATTTGCGAAACATAAGCTAAGATGACTTAAACCTTTTTCTTTTTTTTAAAAGAATATATTTTTTGTTGATTTCAGAGAGGAAGGGAGAGGGAGAGAGAGATAGAAACATCAGTGATGAGAGAGAATCATTGATTGGCTGCCTCCTGCACGCCCCACACGGGATGGAGCCCGCAACCTGGGTATGTGCCCTTCAGGGAGTCTAACCATGACCTCCTGGTTCAGAGGTCCACGCTCAACCACTGAGCACATTGGCAGGCCAATCTTTTCCATAGTACAACTTTTTCTGATCGCTATGTAATATACTTCCAGATGTTCAGATTTATTGGGAAGTTTAGATTTCATAGATTGGGATTTTTAGTGTTAGTGATCCAGATTCATGTAACAGGTCTAGTTAAAAATTAATACTCAAATTTTCCCTCCACTGTGAAATCTTTTTCTTTGTATGATGTGAGTAGCTGCAGTGCATGTCAAATCAAAACCAGTACCGTAGTCCCTCATCTGCAGTTTTGCTTTCCGTGGTTTCAGACACTTGAGGTCCACCGTGGCTTGAAAATAGTAAATGGAAAATTCCACCTCTTTATCTCATCACGTAGGCAGTGTAGCATCTCACGTTATCACAAGAAGGATGAATACAGTATAAGATATTTTGAGAGCAACCACATTTACATGACTTATTACAGAATATTGTTATAATTGTTCCATTTTATTATCGTTAATTTCTTACTGTGCCTAATTTATAAATTAAACTTTATTGCATGCATGTACTGGATAAAACAGTATGTATATATATATATGATTCAGTGCCATCCACAGTTTCAGGCATCCACTGGGGGTCTTGGAACATATCCCTCATGGATAAGGGGAACTACTGTAATTATAAAATCTCTTTGCAAATGTTGTAGAGTATATAATATTTGGAGTTGTTTTAGTTTCTGTTTCTTTTTTATTTACTTATTTTTTAAAACATTTTTATTGATTTCAGAGAGGAAGAGAGAAACATCAATGATGAGAAAGAATCACTGATTGGTTGCCTTCTGCACACCCCCGATTGGGGTTCAAGCCTGCAACCAGGCATGTGCTGTTGACTGGAATTGAACCTGGGACTCTTCAGTCCGCAGGCTGGTGCTTTATCCACTGAGCCAAATCGGCTAGGGCTTTTTTAAAATAGAATTTTATTGATTTCAAAGAGGAAGGGAAAGGGAGAGAGAGAGAGAAACATCAATGATGAGAGAGAATAATTGATCGGCTGCCTCCTGCACGCCCTGCATGGGGACCGCCTGAAACCTGGGCATGTGCCCTGACCGGAAACGAACTGTGGCCTCCTGGTTCATAGGTCGGTGCTCAACCACTGAGCCACGCCTGCTGAGCAGTTTCTGTTTCGTGAAACGTGAAGATGCATATGTCTTAATTTGTTTAGGGAGCTATTCTTTCAACTTAACATGGAGTCATTAATTAAACATGAAAGTAAGATTGTTATTGATCACATTTTAAAAACTTAATAATTATATTTACTTTTTTTTTTGCAAAAGTGATAAGTAATGCTATAAAAATTAAGTTTAGGAAAATTGGAAAAAATTGATCAGCTTACCAGTCTTCATACACTTTTACCAGCAGTTGACCATTGAGAAGCGCTCAGCAAGCTGTTTCCTCTTTGCCAGTCTCTGCAGCTTGTGGTTGGGGATGTTGTCACTGTCTGGCAGTGGAGCCCAGATGTCCCAGACTAGCCTCCTTAGGTGACCTGGAGGGCCTTGTGAAATAGTTTTGGCTTTCTGCCTTTGATTTCTAATTCATTAGATCTGAGTGGAATCCAGAATTGGAATTTTTTAACAGCTTTTTTGAGATATAATTCACATACTGTACAGCTCACACAGTTAAAGTGTATATTTCCATGGTTTTTAGTATTTTCAGAGTCATACATTCATTACTACAATCAACTTTAGAACATTTTTATTAGACCCCCCAAAACCCTCACTCAGCCATCACCCCCTTATTTATCCCCTTATCACTCACTGCCACTTCCCCACCCCCACCTCCTAGCCCTAGGCAAACACTAATCTCCTTTCTGTCTCTGTAGATTGGCCTGTTCTGGAATCACAATAAGTGGTCTTTTGTGACTGACTTCTTTCACTTAGCATAATGTTTCCAAGGTTCCTCTGTGTGACAGCAGGTATCAGCACTTCATTCCTTTCCATGGGCACGTCATGTTCTATTGCAGGGGTGGGACCTTTCTCCTGCCCGGGGCCAGGGGCCATCATTCAGGGGCCATACAGAATTATCAACTTAAAAATTAGCCTGCTCTGTTTGGTCAAACACTTAATGAACTCACCCTAATGCCTTGGCAGGCCCAGACCAAATGATTTCGCAGGCCTTATATGGCCCTCGGGCCGGACGTTCCCCATAAATGAACAAATCGTGACATACTGTAGTACAAGCGTGTCAAACTCATGGCCAGTGGGCCGCATGCCTCGTAAAAGAGTTTGACATGCTTGCTGTAGTATATCAAAACCAGGAAATTGACACTGGTACATAACTGTTAACTGGACTACAGACCTTACTCATTTTTCACTATATTTTTATTATTTTTTTAAAATATATTTTTATTGATTTCAGAGAGGAAGGGAGAGGGAGAAAGAGATAGAAACATCAATGATGCGAGAGAATCATTGATTGGTTGCCTCCTGCACGCCCCCTACTGGGGATCGAGCCTGCAACCCAGGTATGTGCCCATGGCCGGAATCGAACCCGGGATCCTTCAGTCCGCAGGCCGATGCTCTACTCACTGAGCCAAACCGGCTAGGGCAGCCGTGGGCAAACTACGGCCCGTTTGAAATGAATAAAACTAAAAAAAAAAAAGACCGTACCCTTTTATGTAATGATGTTTACTTTGAATTTATATTAGTTCACACAAACACTCCATCCATGCTTTTGTTCCGGCCCTCCGGTCCAGTTTAAGAACCCATTGTGGCCCTCGAGTCAAAAAGTTTGCCCACCCCTGGGCTAGGGCATGTTTTCACTATATTTTTAACCTGCATTCATCTCTTTGTGTTTGGTTCTTGCAAACCCCTTCTCTCATCTGTCCTTGTCTTGGCGGCCACTAATTTGTTCTCTGTCTTTAGAGTTTTGTCATTCTGACAGAGCCATAAAATTGGAATCATACAATATGTGACCTTTTGAGATTAGCTTTTTCCCCTCCCTAAGGATAATGCCCTTGTGGCTCATCCAAGTTGTTTTGTATATCATAGTTTGTTCCTTTTATAGCTAAGGCTGGGTGTTGTGTGTGTAGTCTTACATTGTTGAAAGCCATTTGGGTCGGTTCATATTTTGTTGTTATGAATAAAGTGCCAGGAGCATTTGTGTATAGATTTTTGAGTTTTCTTTTCTTTGGGATAAATACCTAAGAGTATGAATACTGGGACATATGGTAAGTGTATATTTATTTTTTAAAATATATTTTTATTGATTTCAGAGAGGAAGGGAGAATGAGAGGGAGATAGAAACATCAATGAGAGAGAATCATTGATTGGCTGCCTCCTGCACAAGGATCCCCACTCGTGCATGTGTCCCTACCCAGAATCGAATCTCAACTTTCTGGTTCAGAGGTTGATGCTCAACCACTCAGCCACATCGGCTGGGCATGTATGTTTATTTTTTTAAAGAAACTGTTGCCGAAACCGGTTTGGCTCAGTGGAGAGAGCGTCGGCCTGCGGACTGAAGGGTCCCGGGTTCGATTCCGGTCAAGGGCATGTACCTGGGTTGCGGGCACATCCTCAGTGGGAGATGTGCAGGAGGCAGCTGATCGATGTTTCTCTCTCATTGATGTTTCTGGCTCTCTATCTCTCTCCCTTCCTCTCTGTAAAAAATCAATAAAATATATTAAAAAAAAAAAAGAAACTGTCAAACTCTCTTCTAGTTGGCTGTGCCCATTTACAGTCCCACCATTGATAATAGAGATCCAATTTCTGTGCATGCTCACTGGCATTTGATACTGTCACTTTTTTGTTTTAGGTATTCTAATAGCTATGCCCTTATTTTTTATAGTTCCTAAAATATAAAGAGCAGACAGCTCATTAAATAAAAACTTCACATACCTTAAATTTATAATTTTGTACTTTCAGTTTTGTACTTTCTGTACTTGCATTTAAATTTTCAATGTTTTATTGAATGTATGCACACTAAGGCTTTTTCCTGTGTGGGTGTCTATTATATCACATTGCTTTTAAATTTGTTGTTTTCTTACCCACTGTGCTTTATCCTGAATCAAATTTTTTTCAGGGTATAAATTTTGCACTTCTTTTGTTAAATTTATTTCTAAGTATTCTTTTGTAAGTGAGATTGCATTCTTAATTTTATTTTTTTACTTTTAAAAAATAAGTTTTAATAGATTTTTATTTTTTTATTTTTTAAATATATTTTATTGATTTTTTTACAGAGAGAAAGGGAGAGGAATAGAGAGTTAGAAACATCGATGAGAGAGAAACATCGATCAGCTGCCTCCTGCACACCTCCTACTGGGGATGTGCTCGCAACCAAGGTACATGCCCTTGACCGGAAACGAACCTGGGACCTTTCAGTCCGCAGGCCGATGCTCTATCCACTGAGCCAAACCGGCCAGGGCTTTAATGGATTTTTAGAGAGAGAGGAAGGGAGAAGGATAGAGAGAGAGGAACATCATCGATAGGTGCCTCTTGCATAGCCCCCACTGGGGATCGCGCCCACAAGCTTGGCATAAAAACAGGAATCAAACCGGGGACCGGGCCTTAATTTCATTTTTAGATTGTTAATTTGCAGGTGTTTTGTGCTCTTTTAATATTGACTTTGTTGAATTGAAAACTTTCAAGAATCCAGGATTTTCTTACTGGCCTGTAATTACTAGAAATGGAGGCTTGTATCGTAGGGTGCTCTTACAGAAACTTGATTTCAGCATCAGCTTTCAAGCAGTTTGTGGTCAGACTATGCGCTATTAGCGATCACTTTTTAGGCCTCTTGTGCTTAGGAGTTCCAAACTGGTGACTGCATATGCCACTTGTATGGTCAGTGTGACTGGTTTTCAAAAGCCCTTTCAGTTATAAAGCAAAGGACTTGCAACAAAAATGCCTTTCATTCATATCATTCTTTTGTTTTCTTGGTGGGAAGAGCCAGAAGAGCCACAGTTCAGAGGAACAGTTAGATTTTCAGGGTTTACCAGATTGCATTAGAGGAGGCCTATAAAAGGATTGTGGAGCCGACTTTCAGGTGAAAAGCCAACCTGTGAGCAAGGCAGGTTCTCTGCAGATACTTGGTTGACCTGTGGTTTCCTAGAAGAAGAGTTGAAACCCTGACTGTTGAGACTAAATCTTAAGTCATCTGCTGTAGGTATCTTTATGGTAAGTATAGTTTTATCATCTAGATCAGAACCAGTTGGACTACTTTGAAATGCAGATTCCTGGGCCTATACCCGGATTTGTCAAACCAAATTCTGGGAAAAGAACTTTGTAATGTATTTCATTCCTCACCCAAGGATATATTTTTATTGATTTGAGAGAGAGAGAGAGGGAGGGAGGGAGGGAGAGAGAAAGAGAGGGACAGAGAGACATCAATGTGAGAGAGAAACATGGATCATTGCTTCCCTGACTGGTAATAGAACACACAACCTTTTTGGTATATGGGTCAACTCCAACCAACTGAACCGCCTGCCAGGGCTGTAATGTATTTTAAACCACCTTCCCAGGGGACTTTCACACTAAGGTTTGAAAACAGCTTTTAATTTTGTACCTGCTTCTCTTAGGAGATGGTTTTTTCTAGAATTGAAAATTTCAAATTGTATGTCACAGGCAATCCT
The DNA here is from genome assembly GCF_000147115.1 of Myotis lucifugus. Taxonomy (NCBI): domain Eukaryota; kingdom Metazoa; phylum Chordata; class Mammalia; order Chiroptera; family Vespertilionidae; genus Myotis; species Myotis lucifugus. Next base: position 459,757 of record NW_005871595.1, on the reverse strand, counting down.
TAAGGGGAAAAAAAAGCAGGAACAGAAGATGTCAATACATTTTTACATACAAACTTGTATTTCACTTATGTGTTAATGTGTAAGTAAATTTGTGTGAATCAGATGAATATTTCCCCCGTGGGTTGTGATCAGAAGGGAAAAGTTGAAGCCCTCAAGTAAAAATGTGCAGCACACTTTACATGGTTTCGTGTCTGCCACGTCCCTGGCACTGGGCTGGGTGCTGGAGGGCACCCGAAGATCCTGGCACCCTGCTCTTGAGCTGGCGATTGATGAGGGGAATAGGCTCGTGGTAGTCGTGTCAGTCGTGTGCTAGAAGCTCTGCAAGTCGTGAGCTTTCATAGAGATGGAGGTCGCGGAGGGGGTCTTGAAAAGGTGGAATAGAAAAATGGCATTTTAGTTATTAAGCGAGAAAATCAGTTTTGGATTGAAGAGGAAGACGACAAATTATTTCTGATTCAGGGTATTGATGTACTTATCCACTCATTCACTTTTTTGAGGTTCTTTTTCTCAATCCCTCCACCCCCCACCCCCCACCCCCCACCCCCCATTCATGTTCCACTCTTTCTGATAGTCCTGAGGGCATGGGGTCACTGCGGTGGTCGGGAGATGAAGGGAGGCGCTGGGGCTTTTGGAACGGCCTTTCCCCTTCCTGGGACACTCCTTCCTTTCCCAGAGCTTTGTGTGCTAGCGTTTACTTGTTTCCTTGTCAGATTATATTCTGTGATTGTGTCACTGTCCTCACTGAATGAGGACACAGGGTGGGGAGGTCAGCTGAGATCTGGGGAAAGCTTGGTGCATGTCAGAAAGCCAAACTCCACTTCTGTCTTCAGAAGCTGTTTAGGCTCCAGGCCAGGACCCTAACTGGAGTCTTTATCTCCCAGTGGTCTTTGTAGCCATCTTTCTGTTTTCTCCGACTTTAAGACCACAGTCACCTTTGGAATGTCAGAGAGCTGGTCCGGAAGCCAGAGTGATTGTTAGCTTTGCTCCTTATCTTTGCTGTGGATCCTTTGTGGAAAGTTGACACCAGGCACCTGCAGCCAGTTGATTCTGACAGGCCTCTGACACACGCAAACCTGGGGTGATTCCCTCAACACTGCTCCGCATCTCCTGTGTGTTTCCCGAGTGCTTAGAGCAGAGAGGGATCACTGACCCCCTCCTGAGCGGGTGTGGGGGTGCACGCCCTCTGCAGAGCGGATGGCCTGGCTCCGTACCTGGCAGTGTGCCTGCTGGAGACAAGCAGAGAGAAGGCGCATTCATGGGCTCCGAATACCTAGACATATATGATGAGTCACATGAAAACAGTAGGCGTGGAAAGCTAACAGGCGATGAATGCTGATGGATGCAGCTTTATTTCTTCACTAGACATTGAAAGAGATTGCTTTTGGGGGTGAGGTCACTCGTGGTCTTGGTAGGGGAGCTAACTGGTTACCTGCCTTAAGGTCTAGGCTATAATCTTCAACTTGAGGTGCGGACTTTCCAAATGAGACAGACTGAGTGACTGGAGTGCCACCTTTTCCTGTTGCATTCCTTCCTCCCACCCCAGCCCATCCTGGCTTATTCTAAATGGGAAGGATAATGGGTGAGAATGGATTTAGAACAAAGGAATACAGTTTGGGGCTATTTCATCTAAACTCTAGGAGAGCCAGACAAAATATCTCTTCCCCCAGCAGAGAATAAATACTTTTTAAAAGATATGTTTTTTTAGTTGATTTTTAGAGAGAGAGGAAGAGAGAGGTATAGAGAGATAGAAACATTGATGAGAGAGAAACATCATCAATCGGCTGCCACCTGCAGATTGCGCCCATAACCCCGGGCATGTGCCCTGACCGGGAATCGAACCAGTGACCCCTTGGTTCATGGTTGACACTCAACCACTGAGCCACACCAGCTGGGCCAGAGAATACCAGTACTTTTTAAGTGACTAGATTATGCTTATGCTTCCCAGATCCTCGGAAAATAGTGAAATAATACTGAGATTTTGCTTTTCTAAAAACTCCCTTTTCCCTACATCTTTTTGTGTGCTAACCCTTGCCCATCTGGAACATCTAATGTCATAGAGCGAGATAAGTCCTTGCATTTGTCAGTGTGCTAGCCTGCTCATTTTCCTCTTCCCACTCCCCTTTACCTCTCAGCTGTTGATGTCTTTTTGTTTTGGGGGCTGGGAGTTGGGCTAAAGGATTGTAGGTGGAGGTGGTGGGAGAGAATGTTTATATTGCTTCTGACTTTTCAATGTATTTGATGATATTTTAGCTCTGCTTCAATACAGCAATTATTGCTGTAAAAATAATTGCAAGTTATTTAACCACTAAGTGCCTTAGTGTCCTAATTTTAAACAGAAATAATATACCCACATGCTAGAATTGTTCAACATATTTTTTTTAAAATATATATTTTATTGATTTTTTACAGAGAGAAAGGGAGAGGGATAGAGAGTTAGAAACATCAATGAGAGAGAAACATTGATCATCTGCCTCCTGCACACCCCCCACTGGGGATGTGCCCGCAACCAAGGTACATGCCCTTGACTGGAATCGAACCCGGGACCTTTCAGTCCGCAGACCGACACTCTATCCACTGAGCCAAACCGGTTAGGACTTGTTCAACATATTAATCGAATTAATATGTGTAAAGTGCCGAGTGTCTAAAATATAAGCCCTCGGTCAGTGTTGAAGTGATGCTGGAGAGGAACCCTTGTTTTTTCCTACAAGTCACACCCAATGTAGGTTCAATATTGGGATAGAATAGGAAGCTTAAAGTTTACAATAAAACAATAGTTACAGTTATTTTTTTACTGACATTAAATAATTCTGAAAGATTTTTTTGTTCACTTGTAGTGAGATACCAAAGAAAGGGGAAAATTCTGTAGAATAAGTGATTTTTAGAAATGGTCACTATATGAGCTGTTTTTCCCCCTATGATTTCTTTTTTCTTTTTGTTGCCCAGATAGTAAAAATAGATCTTGTTTCCTAGGTTATCACAGCTTGTAACAAAAAGCTTTTTGATAAAGTTTGCTGCTGGATCAGTAGGATGAGATCATTCCTTCCTAAGTAGTTTGTAATGTCAAAGTATTTGTTGAAACAAAAGCCTGCTGGGTAGGCTCACCACACAATAGCCAGACTCTGTGGCTGTTCAGGGCAGGAGTGTGGGTTTTCTGTGGGATAGAATACCACTGCTATGTAGAAGGTGAGAGGTGCTTGGCTGGCCACGTGTACAAAGAGATTAGGATGATACAGGGGTTCAGGATACACTTAGGGTTGGAACCTGGGCTCAGGCCTTCATTGAGATGCGATGAATTAATTGAAAACAGAGTGACTCTTCTACATTGGGATTAGTGCCTCTCTAATTAAAAATGAAAAAGACATTTTGAAACTAGAGAGAGGTGGATGCCATGGAATTGTACACTTTAAAATTGTTGGTTGTTCTGTACATTTTACTTCAATTAAAAAAGTATTAAGGCCAACTGGGAGAAAAACGGATATACTCACTTCTGTACCAAATTAAATTGTACACTTAGGAACTTTAACCAAGGCTTCAACTTCACATCAGGGATATTGACTAGTGCCACAATGCAAGAATTGAGAGTTAAATAGGAGACAAAAATCCGTATCACATAGGCATGACATTTAGAAAAAGGATAGCTATTTGGTGCTATGTCTGATAGGCCGCTACGGCTGCACTTACCTTGTTGACCCCTGAGAAAACGGAAGCATTCTAACCTAGAATAGAAAATGGTCAGAATTATAATACCCTTATCTTTCCCTTGCTTCCTGCTTTGGGATGTAAGACTGAGGAAATCCTGGTTCCAGTTGAGACTCAAGGATGACCTTGAACAAGTATCTTTGTCAGTGCCCTTGGCCCTCTTCTCACTTATAAAATAAGGAGATTGGATTCAGATGCCCTTTTTGAAGTCTTGTGATTCAGTTGGAAATATTAGATACACATTGCTAAGTTGTTTTGTTTCTCTAAAAATGAATAAGTCCTTGTTAGAGTTGGTCTGTGAATCAACAAAGTTAAGTTGGTTTTCCAGAGTACCAGTGGTAGGACCTCAGACTTGAAGTTTTAGCGGAGAGCCGGTTAGTTTTCAGTGATTAGAGACTTGGAAGACACTTTTTTTTTAATCCTCAGCAGAGGATTTTTTTTTTCATTGATTTTTTTTTTTTTTTGGCAAGAGTGGAAGGGAGGGAGAGAGAGAGAGAGAAAGAGAGAGATAGCATCAATTTGTTGTTCCACTTATTTATGCATTCATTGGTTGATTCACTCATTGGTTGACTCTTGTATGTGCCCTGACCAGGGATCGAACCCACAACCTTGGCTTATTGGGATGATGCTCTAACCAACTGAGCTACCCGGTCAGGGTCAGATTTGAATTATTATTATTACCATTATTATTATTCTTAGGGATTTTTTTGGAGGGAGAGAGGGAAGGAAGGAGGGAAGGAGTGAGAGAGAGAGAGACATTGATCCGCTGCCTCCTGCATGCATCCAGATCAGGGACTGAACTCGCAACCCAGGTATGTGCCCTGACCAATCCAGGTATGTGCCCTGACCAGGAATGGAACCCGCCATCTTCTGGTTTATGGGACGATACTCCAACCAACTGAGCCACCCTGGCCAGGGCCAGAATTGATTTTGATGACTTTTTTTGATGACTTTGGCAGCTTTGAGGAGTACTGCTCTGACATTTTATAGACTGTCCTTCAAGTGGGATTTAGCTGATCTTTTTCTTATGTTTAGACTGGGGATATCAACACTAATAAAAGGGTAATACGCTAATTAGGCCAGATGTCTTCCGGACAACCATCCTGATGTCCTTCCTGACAAAGCTGGGCCTGGGCGAAGCTGCCTGTCCCGGGAGCCTGCGGCTACAGCTGGCCCCGGGCAAAGTTGGCCCGGGTCCCGGGTGCCTGAGGCCGGCCAGAGGGAGGGAAGCCCGAGTCCCTTGTGCCTGCATCCCACTGGAGGAGGGAATCCTGGGTCCCGGGTGTGGGCCAAGGCAGAGGCGGTTAGGGGCGATCAGGCCAGCAGGTGAGCAGTTAGGGGCAATCAGGCAGGCAGAGGGGTTAGGGGCAATCAAGCAGGCAAGCAGTTGGGAGCCAGCGGTCCCAGATTGCGAGAGACAGTTGGACCCCCTTCCCCCCTACACAAATTTTGTGTACCAGGCCTCTGGTATATATGTATATATATTTAAGATTTTTAAATAGATTTTTAAAGAGAGAGGAAGGGAGAGGGAAAGAGAAACACCAATGTGAGCCAGACATTGATTGGCTGCTTCCTACATGCCCCCTACCAAGGATCCAGCCTGCAACTGATTGGAAATCGAACTGGCAACCTTTCAGTGCACCGGACAGTGCCCAGCCAACTGAGCCACACCCACCAGGGCTGTGGTTCTGGTTTTTGAGAGGAAGATTACAGAGGTAAAATGCCAGTTCATCATATCATGTCAAGGGTACATATGTCAACATGACCTCGATTACATGCCAATCTTGATCACCTGGCTTAGGTAGTGTTTGTCAAGTTTCTCTTCTTCCTTCCTTCCCATATCGTACTCTTCGGAAGGAGGTCACTGTGTGCTACTCACACTTAAGGAATCAGCGTTGATGTTCCACCTCCTGGAGGGTGGAATCATATTACTCTGGAGTTTTTCTTCATGGTAGATACATTTATTATATCAGTGTGGATTCATCAATGTTAATTGTGTGTGTGTATATATATGAATGTTTTTATTGATTTTTAGAGAGAGAGGAAGGGAGAGGGATAGAAAGAAACACCCATGATGAGAGAGAATCATCAATCAGCTGCCTCCTGCACGCCCCACACTGGGGATTGAGCCCGCAACCCAGGCATGTGCCCTGACTGGGAATCGAACTGTGATCTTCTGGTTCATAGGTTGACGCTCAACCATGGAGCCACGCCAGCTGGGCTAATTGTATATTTTTGGTTACACTCCAATACCAGAGTTTGCTGCTTATGTCCCAGCTTTGGTCATTGGAGCTCTTTCAGTTGACTCCTGTGTTCTTTGGGCATGCCCCTATTAACTTTTTAAAGGAATTTCCTAGCTTTCTTACATTACAAGATGCTTCAGGCTCTGCTTGTATATTTGCTGCCCCAGTCCTGGAATTAGTTCCTTCTCCAAGGAGTCCTGGCTCCTTTATCAGAGACTAAGACCTGAGCACTGGGGTGCTCATTGCTTACTGGAGTGTCCCCTAAAGATTTTAATTAAACTTTATCTGTTTGCAAGGAATGGAAATGCCATATTTATGGGAAAAATTAGGTTTGTTTCTAATTTAGACTTTTTTCTCCCAGTCTTTTCTCTTTTGTGCCTACTGTTACTATGGTTCTATTCCAATATAGTAGTACTAAGTCTTAAAAATACTTAAGAATGGCATCACACGAGTGGTCCGTAGCTATAACATACAGGACTTTAAACCATTGAGATTCCTAATTTAGGAAGTATGAGCATGCGTTCCTGCCTTTTCCTTAAAGTGGAGGGGTCAGGACAGCTCTTCATGTCCTTGACTAAAGCTCTCGAAAAGGACAATGGTTATTGCTTCCTAGGAAAGTAAGACCTTTGGGATGTATGAGCCAAGTTCTGATTATGCTCTAAAGGAATTACCACTGAATGGTAGGTGGCTTTTTATTTTACTTTTTATTTAAAAAATTATTTTTATTTTTATTGGTTTCAGAAAAGAAGGGAGAGGGAGAGAGAGATAGAAACATCAATGATGAGAGAGAATCATTGATCATTTGCTGCCTCCTGCACGCCCCCAACTGGGGATTGAGCCCACAACCTCAGCACGTGCCCTTGACTGGAATCGAACCTGGGACTCCTCAGTCCGTAGGCCGACGCTCTATCCACTGAGCCAAATCAGCTAGGGCATAGGAGGCTTTTTAAATTTGTTTCTCTTTCTCCCATCTTTCCTGTATATCCACTTTGTGCTTAGTTAAACCCAGCCACTAAATCCTAGCCAAAATCTACTACCATAAGAACTGTTTAGAATTTATGATTAAATCGCTCTAGTGCAGGAATCTCTTATTAAACTCCTGCAGTGTCCTTGCAGCTAAAGTGGATGAGAGAAGCAGGCTGGGAATAAGATTGTGCTACGCACTCTGAGTGGGTGTGCACATAAGGCAGTTACTTAGCCCCAGTATATTACTGCTGAGTGGGAATGCATGCTAGTTGTCTGATCTTTTTTTGAAAGAAACTGTCAGTCTGTATTTTCATGCAAAAATACATGATTTTTGAGATGTTGGCACAGTTTTTCCAAAACACTCTGTAGACCACTGCACTGAGGGCCCTGTTTGATACTGGCTTTCTGCTTTTACCTGAGCAAGTGCTTCTCTTGCAGGTTGGGCCAGTACTTAGCCTGGGGAGGGAACTTTGGGTTGGTGGCAGTTGGAAGATCTTGGTTCTGATTTTAGCTTTGCCACTAATTAGCTGGGTGCCTTTGGGCAAGGGGAAAATTCTTTGGATCTTACTTTACTAGTCGTAAAATATGAGAGGAAACTAGATAATTTAAGGGGCCCCTTACTCTATTATTTTAATTTTTATGCATGTATTTTTTCATTTTACTAAATTTATTGGGGTGAATTGGTTAATGAGATCATGTAAGCTTTAAGTGTGCAGTTCTATGACTACATCATCTGTATATTGCACTGTGTGCTCACCACAGTTGTCTCCTTCCGCATCATGTATTTGATGCCCTTGGCCCTCTTCAGCCTCCCCCCACCCTCCTTCCCCTCTGATAACCACCACACTGTTGTCCCCGAGGGTTGGTTTGTTTGTGTGTTGCTTTCTCATTTATATCCTACACTAGAGGCCCGGTGCACGAAATTTGTGCGCGGCGGGGGGGGGGGGGGGCTGTCCCTCAGCCCAGCCTGCACCCTCTCCAATCTGGGACCCCGGTGGGATCGGGCCTAAACGGGCAGTCGGAGATCCCTCTCACAATCCGGGACTGCTGGCTCCCAACCGCTCGCCTGCCTGCCAGCCTGATCACCCCCCTAACCACTCCCCTGCCAGTCTGATCAATGCCTAACTGCTCCCCTGCCAGCCCAATTGCCCCCAACTGCCCTCCCCTGCCGGCCTGGTCGCCTCTAACTGCCCTCCCCTGCCAGCCATCTTGTGTGTTGGAGTGATGGTCAATTTGCATATCACTCTTTTATTAGATAGGATATGTGTGAAATATGTTGATTCTTGTCCTTTTCTGCCCGACTTACTTCGGTTAGACATTTCTGTGCATGTCTTTCACTCGAGCTGTGAAACAGGGACCAGTCATGACTCAGGACGACAGGGAGTTTACAGTCTCAGGGCTGTCGTCCCAGGGGAGACGCGTGGGCTGCAGAGGATTCTCGCTCTCCTCCGCTCCCGGCTTGCTTGCTGCTCCAGTCAGCGTTCGGCAGATGTGCCCTTGTGAATTGATGGTGCATTTTCTGTTTCTATTTCTTCAAGTAAATGGTAAATGGATTCTAATGCGACGAAAGCTGTATTGCTGGGTGTGTTGATTGGTGGGGTTTGGGGCGTAGTTGTGATGAGTGGAAATAGTAAAGCCGACAGTGGACATTATCTTCTTAGGTACGGAGAACATATTATCATTTTGATAGCTTGATTTGTTTCAGTCTTAGTGTAGGCCAATCATTTGCAGCAGTTGTGTATGGGAGTAATGATATTTGGTGTTTGTTGCTTACATTGAACGTCCTAAGATCACAGGATGACTTCTATGAATTACTCTAATTGCAAATCTGAAATCTGAAAAACTACATTTTGGAAGTTAAGTCTACAGAGATCAGAAAAGACTGTTACCTCCTCTGACTCAGACTGTTTTGTTTGTTTGTTTTTTTAACCAAGAAAGTGGTTTTTTTAACCAAGAAGGTGGTTTCATAGGAAAATTAAAATTCTTTTAGAAAAGATTAAAGTCAGTGGAAGTACGTTTTCATGTACTCTAAGAATACAAGCTACTGAATATGTACTTGACATATTTAGGTCAGCTGTCACATGCTTGTAAAAATATGTCCATTTGAAAGGAGACCTATGCACTACTATTTGTAATACTTTAAACAATAAAAAATATGTCTATTTGGTTCTGGTGTTATGTTTGGAATAAAGTGTCTTGATGTAAAATGATTTGGTCAGGAACATACTCTGTCCTGGGAACAGTCTAATTCCTGTTTTGTGTGGATTGACGTTTTCAGAGAAACCTTTGAATTTACTGGGATGTGATACGAGCTTTCATAATTTAGTCTTTTATGGGAATGACTAGCTATTTACAAGGAATTCAATCCTCTGTGAGTCCGACAAAGCAAACTTAATCCTAAATCTTTAAATAGGAGTCTAAACTGATGGAATACTAGACAGGTAGGTTTTATGTTTTGCACATTAACTGCAGGAATCTTGGACAAAACATTTGAATTTGGTATTATGATCCACTATATCAGCTGATGTTGTGTAGTTTTTTTGTAAATAGCACATAGTTGTAAGTGCTCAGGAGAAGAGAATATGTAAAAGTTATATAAAAGGTTTTTCTCTTCAGATTGTAGAATTTGCTCTCCAGTTCTAATGACATCAGTTTAGGAGCTCCTAAATCAGCGTACTGGTGTTTCTAAAAGGTGTGCGAGTGTGTGCATGACTAATAAAATCCGTGCTTTCAGGAACGGAGTGTGTGGCACTCAGTGTTAAGTCAAGTCTTACAAAGATGCAGTTCTTATAGGTCCACAGAGTCACATAGCGATCAATTTATGGTTCCACCTAATGATTAAGTATTCAATACGGTTTGTTGACCTGAACAGTCAAATCATAGTCAACATGATAGGCTGAGTCCTGGCTGGTTTGGCTCAGCGGATAGAGCATCAGCCTGCGGACTAAAGACTCCGAGTTCGATTCCGAGTTCGATGCCTGGGTTGCGGGCTCCATCCCCATAGGGGGCGTGCAGGAGGCAGCGAGCAATGATTCTCTCTCATCGTTGATGTTTCTGTCTCTCCCTCTCCCTTCCTCTCTGAAATCAATAAAAATATATTTTAAAAAATAAATAAAGTGATAGGCCTAAAAAGTCTGTGGATAATTCTTTTTATGGAAATCACGCGAGGTGATTTGCCCAAGACCTTAGATCCAGGGTCTTATGTCCAGCTAGGACAGAGGTAAAGAGAAGCCAGATGGCCGGCCAGTGATGAATTATTTTAAATCTGAGTTATTGTTAAAAACTTGGGATTTTCTTTTTCTTCTCTTAGAGAAATAAAGGTATAATCAGAAGCTATGTATTTAGAAGTGATCACAAATACCACTTTCACATGATATACTTACATAGTATATAATACCTTCAATATACTCCTTAGAAAATGAGGGTAATAGAGTAACAGGTTATATAAGGTTTTATGTAATGTATTAGTCTGTTGTGATATATGAAATTTCTAATAATTTCAGCCACATTTTACTGATACATGTCCAAATGAGAGAACCAGTGTCTGTCATAGTAATTGGGATGGATGTCTGTAAGATTTTCACAAGCATTTTCGTAGAAATTTAAGGTCCCTCATGTTATATGGGAAACTGTCTATTTTACTGCCTTTTTGTGGTCTTATAACAAAAGACGAACCTGGTTCTTCTATTAATTAGTGAAATTTTTGGAAAGTCTCTTTATCAATAGTGGTTTGTTTGGGGTTTTTTTGGTAAAATGAGGGTGTTAGATATGTAAGATCCTCGTATTAATGGGGTAATTAATGCTGTCTGCCTTAACTTATCTAGCAGTTTAATGGCTTCACACAGTTGGCTTATTTCTTTTTAAAAAATTTTGATTTTAGAGGTAGAGAAAAGGAGAGAGAGAGAGAGAAACATCAGTTTGTTGTTTCACTTATTTATGAGTTCATTGGTTGAGTGTTGTATTCGCCCCGATGGGGGATGGGACCCACTTGCTTCCTGTGGTGACTGAAGGATCCGGTCCCTTCCATCTGGGGCCTTGGAGTCTCCCGTGGACCCTTTCTGTTTGCATCTGGGGCCTTGGAGTCTCCCGTGGACCCTTTCTGTTTGCTTGGTGGAGAGCACAGCACCAGCAAGGCCGAGCTTCTTTCATGTGGTGGTGAAGCATGTGCTTCATCTCGCGTCCCGGGGTGGCCGGGAGGTCGGCGGGGCTTGGTGTGCCCCCTGAGGACTGGCACGAGCGCACAGCGCTGCCGGCTCCCGTTCAGGGCGCTCGCTCCTCCATTCTCCTGTAGAACTTAGCTCAGACGTTCCTAGAAGACATTCCGTTTGGAAGTCTGTAATTTTACTGTGTGAACTCTTGGGTGCCTGCTATATTTAGGAGTTTCCTCCCCCCTCCCCCAGTGGTTATATCATGTTATTTTCTTTTGTAATTTCATTTGTGGTTTAAACGATTTTATTTCATTATGCCTTGCTGATTTCTGAAGGATTAAAAATGCATTTATGCCAAAAATCTTGCAGTGCCTGTAGAGGAAATGCAGTAGCATATTGAACACAGCCAGTATCAGAGCCACAGTCGCTGCCTCCCCTGTTAAGTCTGTCAGCCCACGAGCAGAGGGGAGAGCAGACAGACCCCGACTCTCTTAAAGGTCAGCGCATGCAGCTGGCAGCCGATGGAGAAGCACATTCCAGCGAGGAGGCAGCATTCTCTCTGCCTTCTGCCCACTGCAGATGAAACTTGAAGAGTCAGCAGAAGCCTTTTAGCTCTGATTTCAAAAGCTCCTGCTTTAGAATTAGCCCCCACCTCCCTTTTTGTGTGATACAGTATATATACACCCTTTACACCTAAGTACAAAATGTACTTCTTCATGAATCCATCGTGTGTTAGTAAATCTGATGAGAATGTTCTAAGTATTAAATGCATTCTTTTTTAAAAAGATATAATGAGCACAAAATAATGCCGTAGTACAGGTTACATTGTATTTGAATCAAACGTTCTTGCAGAGTTCCCCTCCAGTAACCTCCCTCCCCCCAATTTTTACTTGTCTTTTTTCCCTTATTGCTAGAAAAATGTATGGCATCTATACACATATGTAAGGTCTTTCAGCTTTTGAAATTATACTGTTTGTGGAAAGGTTAATTTTGGACAGTTGATCCTCAGCCAGTTTCTCAGTGGGTAGGGTGTGTCTCTCTCATATAGATGTGTCTCTGTCTCTCTCTCTCCATTCCATTCTCTCTAAAAATTAATGGAGCCCGCTGGTGTAGCTCAGGGGTTGAGCATCAGCCTATGAACCAAGAGGTCACAGTTCAATTCCTGGTCAGGGCACATGCCCGGGTTGTGGGCTCGACTCCAAGTAGGGGGTGTGCAGGAGGCAGCCAATCAATGATTCTCTCTCATCATTGTTTCTCTCTCTCTCTCCCTCTTTCTTCCTCTCTGAAATCAATAAAAAATTTTTAAAAAGTCAATGGAAAAAAATATTCTAGGGTGAGGAATAACAACAACAACAAAATTTAGACAGTTGTTTCTAGACCCAATGCATTGCCATCATCCTGGAATTTTATATTTTTCTTATAGATTAACTAGTGACCCGGTGCATAGATTTGTGCACATTGAAAGGAAATTACTTAGAAGGTGGCCGGTGGGCAGGACAGGGTGAGATGGGCCAGATAAGCCCTGGAGCCAGCCTCCCGTGGTCCCTCCCTGGCCGGCCGCATCTGGGGTGGCACCGCGGCTCGAAGGGCATCTGTGGAGTGAGCAGGGTTCTTCCGGCAGGGGCTGAAACCAGCCCGGAGTGCGAGAGCTCCCTCCTCTCTGGTTCCGGGGTGCGTCACCTGAGAATTTTCTTTTTGTTTTTTCTTTTTCCACTTCCTGTCCTTGTCTCTGCTACTCCACTGTCCTTGTGTGCTCCACCCCTCCTTTTTGCAGTGATGTGATGTCATATGTACCTTTTTTAAAAAAATGTTTTTATTGATTTCAGAGGGAGGAAGAAAGAGGGAGAGAGATACAGCAACATTAATGATGAGAGAGAATCACTGATCAGCTGCCTCCTGCACGCCTCCTACCGGGGATCTAGCTTGCAACTTGGCGTGTGCCTTGATTGGGAGTCGAACCGCGATCTCTTGGTTCATGGGTCAACATTCAACCACGGAGCCATGCTGGCCCGGCATCATAGATACCTTTTTGTATGAAAAATATATATGCGAAATTTAAAGAGTAATAAAAAGATAAATTTTTATGAATTTACAACCCAGTTTACAAAATGGGACTTTCCTAAGCTCCTGTTTGTCCCTTTCCTATTGAAATTTCCCCCAGAGTGTAGCACTATCCTGAATTTTGTGCCCTTCCTTGTGTTTAATAGTTTGAATATAAATAAATACATGACTCCTTTAACACCAGGTAACACCATGTTGAGGGGTATATCTGTAGTTAATTCATTTTCAATGCTGTATTGATTTCATTACATTAATATAAAATTTAATCTATTTTCTATTGATATACATTTGGGTTAGATTCTTGTTTTAGATTCTTGTTAATGAATAATGCTGCTCTGACATTTTTGTACATGGATGCAAGAGTTTATCTAAGATATAGATCTAGAAATAGAAAGCCTGGGAAGGAAATGTAGAAATTCTGCCATATAAATAATGACATACTGTTGTCTAAAATGATTATCAATTTATAGCAGTGCATGAGAAGTACCATTACTGTTCATCCTTTCTAACACCTTTGGCTTGCTTTTCATTCTCTTAATGGTATATTTGAATGGACTTAAATTCTACCTTTTAATGTAGTCCAATTTATCATTTTTAGCTTTTTATGGTTAGTGATTTGTGTGACCTATTTAGGAAATCCTTGTTTACCCCATGATCATAAAGATATTCTGCAGATTACCTTCTAAAAGCTTTATTGTTTTATCTTTTACTAGTGGCCTGGTGCACGGATTCGTGCACATTGAAAGGAAATTAATTAGAAGAAATATTTTAATATCGCTATTCGCCCTTTCTCTGTAATAGAAGTGTCAACCAAATTTATCATCGACAATGACAGACTGAAACACACATGTGCGATTGGCACCAGTGAGAGCTTTATATTTATTGAGCATGTGCGAGTCAACTTAGCCTTTTATAGATATAGAATAAACTTGCTTAATTAGACCTGCTTTCTGATTTAGCTAAACTTTTTCCAGCCCAGTGAAGCACCCCAACTTCTCAAGTAATTGTCAGCAACACAGCAGTAAATATCAACACAAAGCAGATTATTGTTGTAGATCACGCAGGGAGAACAAAGGGTGAACTATTTAACTGCAGCCGTGTTTGACTATATTCTGTGCAGTGAGAAAACCTCAAGTCATTTTCAAGGCCCACCATTTCTTACTTCTTTTCAGTCGGGTCAGGTTTCTAAGCTTTCTAAATCTCCATTTTCAGCTAATGAAAAGAAAATAGGATTCTACTGTGTCTCCTATCTACCTACTGCAGGACTTCTGTGAGGATCAAGTGAGATGGGGCACGGAAAACGCTTCACAGACATCTGGTTACAGTGTAAAGTGTTTGCACCTGGCTATGAAGCAAGTGGTGTTCCTGGGCTGAAGAAACTCCAAGGAGGCTAGTCGTTAGGGACAGGAAGCCAGACGTTGCTACGTGACATCATTACCCGGTGCCCACAGCCACCGTTTCCAGGCTGGGCTGGCGTGTGGGCCGCATTTTGCGCTATGGGGTCTCGGCAGCTTTGGCTGCGATTTGGTGGGCTGTTGCTCAGAGGTGGTGGTGGGGCCTGTGACCCACTTGGGGGAAGCCGAGTGTTGCTTTGTCGATGCCACATCTGCCATTTCTTTGTAAATGGCCAGTGCGCATCATGGCAGCTCCTGTGTTGAGCATCTGCTCCCTGGTGGTCAGTGTGTGTCATAGTGACCGGTCGGACGGTTGGAGGGACACTTAGCATATTAGCCTTTTATATATATAGATGTTTAGGACTGCCATTCACCTGGAATTGATTTTTTTTATACAGTGTGAGGTAGAACTCAAAAGACATTTCCCCCAATAATTGGATCTCCAGTTGACACAGCACCATTTATTAAAAAGAGAGTTTTTTCTGCACTGCTCTACAGCGCCACATTTGTCATAAATGAAGTGTGCATGTGTGGTGGTTCTGTTTTGAACCTGTTCTCTTGTATTGGCCTCTTTCTTGACGGTTGTGCCAGGATACCGTGTTATTCGCTGTAACTCGGGTATTGAGTTGTTCAAGCTTGCAGATCCGTACTGGTGTTTGTCTCCGTGCTGTGTCAGTTACGGGGAGGGGTGTATTACAATATCCCCCTCCGAAGTCCCCCGAGGACTCATCCGTTCTCCTCATCACTGTCAGTTTTATGCATGTTACAATAGCTGTGGTGTTAGGGCTGTACAAGCTTAATATTTAATGTTGATAACTCCTCTTAGTGAATTAAACTTTTTGTTACTTTATATATCTATTCCAACCTGCTATGCTTTTTTGTTACACAGTTGATCCTTTTGTAGTAGATATGCTGGTGCCCTGTCTAGATTCCCGTTACCACGGAGTGCACACGCCCCACCCCACCCCCCTCCTGCTATGAGGGTCAGCGGCCTGGGGCCCCAGCGGTAGAAGCTGCCTCCCCAGAAACGCTTGGGGAGTTCTGTCCCTCCCCTCAGCCATGACTGCCTGACGAAGGGACACGGAACATGGTGACTCCAGCTCTGATCTTCAGAGGGACTCACTTTGCTTGATGGAGAGGCTTTTCTTAATAAAACAGTGTTTAAAAGCCGAGCAGCTAGTGAGGTGTGAATGCTCTTCCCTGTATCGGTTTCTCCAGCACCGAGTCATCTCAGAATTACGTAATTTCTTATACTTGGACAGAGATGTGAGCTGATACTATAGAGACTTACATTTGAATGATGTAAAAGTTTTAATATTGACACAGTGGTGCTAACGAACGTCGATGGCGGCAGCGAATCTCTTGTATGAAAGCCTGTTTGTTGCTGCCGCGTTGCATCATGTTGTTGTGCTTCTCTGCGAGCAGAGAGCTATTTTTATGGCTCTGCCTCACAGTGACACGACGGCCGGCGTGGAGGGCTGGCTGGTGTGGGGACAGCCTGCTGGCTTTCTGTCCATGATGGTTCTGGCATGTGTTTGGAAAGTAGAAGAAACGAGGTGAATATTCTTAATTAGTGATGATCCTTCAGTCTGACTCGATTTATTCTTTCTCCAGTTCTGGAGTTTTTGTCATTTTGACACCTCTGATTCATTTCGAAGTAGACCTTAAAAAAATGTAACTTCCTTTGCACCATTTTAGAACCATTTAGAGTTTAGAGGGCGGGCCAACAGCCTACAGCGCGGCCAGACTGACCTGCCGAAGGCGATGGGTGTGAGTTTTGAATGGCGCTGGGAGGACAGATCCTAGGTGTAATCACAGGAGGGCGAGAGGGTGTGCACCTGGATTTCGCGACTGACGTACCAGGAGGGAGTGGAGCGGCTCGCACCGTGCGAGCAGTGTCAGCGTGGGGCGGCAGGAAGCCTTCCTCAGCCTCCAGGTCTGGGCCCCTCTGACATCAAGGAGACCTGCGCCAGGTGAACGAGAGAAAATAACCAAATGTAGTGCATGCCTTTGTATGGGAGCCCTGCATCCTGAGAGTCTGAGGCAGGGAGAACGGGTACACAGGACCTCCTGAGCGGGGCATGAGGACAGGTGCCAGGTCACTGTAGAGAGAGCACATGTTCAGTGATTATTAGTTTTCCTGCCGTAGAGATAGGTGGAAGGTCATTTCTGATTTTAACTCTTACCCAGGGCCAGGTTCCTAATTTAACTTCTTCTAGATAAGGAGGGAGCAGATGTTTCTTTTGAGTTCTCAGGGTTCGGGGTGCCTTTAGCCCAAAGCAGTCCGTACACCACAGAGGCACATGAGGGTGGCTCGTTCTGAACCTCTACGAAGTGGTCATGTCCGTGGCCTGCTGGTAAAATGGCAGTTGTCTCATGCCACCAAGGTGTAGGGTGACCCTCCGTGGAACCTGCATGGATAGTTGTGGCAGGTGGCAGGACTGCGTCTTCTGGGGCTGTGTGGCTTTGATAGCATACTAAAGAGTTTGGGTTTCTTTTATTTTTAACAGGCATTAGGGTTCTTTAAATCAACGGATGTTTTCTTGGTGTTAGGACTCTTCCCAACTGCCTTAATCCTTTTAAGAAGAAAAGATGGGGCAAATGTAGAGGCAAGATCTATAAAATTCTAAGAGTTGGCCAGTTTTGTCACACCCTCTGTTTCTGCTGCTCTCGGTCCCCTCCCAGGCCCAGCTCCCGGCTACGTGACTTGTTTCCTCCGGCTCTTCCCTGCCCTGTTACAGGGGGAGCTGTGGTTTTAAGCACGCCTGTAGAGATTAAGTGGGAAAAGTAATTGTTGGATAGGTGTAAGCAAACTGATGTGTGTGTGTGTGTCTTGGACTGAGGAAGAATACATGGGATGAATAGTAAAGTTAAAAAAAACAACACTTTCTCTTTTCCAAATTGGGGGCATTAGGCATTGAGAATCCTCTTAAAATTTGCCCTCTCTCTCTTTCTTTAACTGAGATAAAATGGAAGATTCACTCTTCAGGATGGCTACTGCAGAAATGTAAGTGCTGTGTCATTGTCTCCTGTTCTGGCCCAGGGAATCAGTGCAGCAGACTCTCTGCATCACGTGGCTAACAGTGGGAGGTATCTGGTGCAGATTACTCTTCTGGGAGAAATAGATTTAAATTCACTCAGAAATGTAACAGGCAGGCGCCTCTTTAGAGATCTGCAATGCGTTCTGAAAGGACTCAGTGCCAGCTGCCAGCATAGTTCCCGTGAGTAGGTAAGCTAGGCTCTGTCTCGGGCTGCAAGGTGGTCTGTACGGCAGGCCGTGTGCCTGTGTATGCAGTGTTTTTATATGTGGAGGACAGGGCTCCCTGAAATAGCAATTGGAAAGGAGCTCTTTGTTTGGGGGACTGCGTGGAAATAAAGTGTATCAGCTGGCGATGGCCTCAGCTCTTCTGGTAGTGAAGGGCTCTCTCCTGTTGCTAAAGAGGACGGACAAACGGGAAGCCTGCGAGCCGGGAGCTCCCATTCGTTTGTAATAATACAGCTGTTGTCCTTGACGTGTAGAGGGAGGCACCTGGGGTGGCAAGTGAGTATGTTCTCCTGGAGTTTGGAGTTGATTGCTCGGGACAGTCAAGATGTTGCTGAACTGTCTGTTGCCATTGCCAGTCTGGTTTGGGGATGAGCAGGAGAAATTCAGATTATCCTGCGGGATATGTGCCTCCGAGCTGCAGGAGATGGTAGCTGAGTCCCCTAGAGGTCTTTCCTAAAGATGTGGTTTTACTTAGAATAAAATACAGTTTTGATTGAAAGTATAAATCAAGGTTTTCCAGTTAATTAAATTAAAACAGAACACAGCTGCCAGACAAACAAGGGTCAGCTTGCTGTGCTCTGGGTCTCTGAAGGATTCAGTACCACAGATCTGAGGAGGAAAGTCCCCCCTCAGTACCTGAGAGCTTGCTCGGCAAACTAAGAAAGCCTCGGGTCGCATGTGGAGTCTTTATGATGCAGGCTGCCCTCGCCACGCCAGAGGATCGGTGGGCTGACCAGCACATGGGGACTGGCTGCTTCTCCCAGGCCTGAGAGGTAGCCCTGCCCTTTGGCCGGAGCACTCTCACGAATGTCCTAGGTAGCAGTTTGGTTGGTGGCTTCATGCAAAACAAAAGCATAGAAGAAAATATTAGCCCACATATCTTTCCAGTTCTGTGCCTTGTCCATAACTCAACCTTCTACTCCCCCCCCAAAAAAAAACACCCACCAGGACAGATAATCACAGAAAATTGAAATGAGAGTTATGAGCAGTCTCCTACCTTTAAGAATTATTAAACATTTATTTATTAAACTAGAGGCGCGGTGCACAAAATTCGTGCACTGGATGGCGGGGTGGGGGGGGCCCTCAGCCTGGCCTGCACCCTCTCACAGTCCTGGAGCCCTCGGGGGATGTCCGACTGCCGAGGAGGTGGGAGAGGCTCCAGCCACCGCTGCTGCACTTGTCAGCCGTGAGCCCGGCTTCTGGCTGAGAGGCGCTCCCGCTGTGGGAGTGCACTGATCACCAGGGGGCAACTCCTGCATTGAGCGCCTGCCCCCTGGTGGTCAGTGCGTGTCATAGCGACTGGTCGTTCCACCGTTTGGTCAATTTGCATATTAGCCTTTTATTATATAGGATTGGTTATTTGAAACTCAGAATACAAAATTTCCCTTAGATAATAATGCTATAAATGAAAATTCTATTTGTAAACTCGTCCAGGTTATTGAGAAGAATGTTTCTTTTTTCCTTCTAAAATTGTCAGGAGGCGGTATTTTGAAAGACGTCAAACTTGCCCTTGGCTGTGGTATTACCTCCCTTTTCCTCCCTCCTAGGGCCCTCTTGCCCTCTCCTCCCAACTTTACTATCTTTTCCAGATCGGCTTTGTTCCTGAAATATTCCATGTTGCTAAATTAGTTTTCTCTCTTTTCATACTAAACCCAGGAACTCAGACACTTTCTGTGGAATTTATCTCTGGAATCAGGAGGAAACGTTGTATTTTTATTTAACCCATCTCCCTTTTATTTATTTGTTTTATTTTTTAAAATATATTTTTATTGATTTCAAAGAGGGAGGGAGAGAAACATCAATGATGAAAGAATCTTTGATCGGCTGCCTCCTGAACCCCCCCCACTGGGAATCAAGCCCACCACCAGGGCGTGTGCCTTGACCGGGAATTGAACCCTGACCTCCTGGTTCATAGGTTGATGCTCAACCATTGAGCCACACCTGCCAGGCTATCCTTCTCCTTTTTAAATTATGAAATAGGAGTCTATACTTTTAAAAAGAGGATGCTGGCTATCAAATGAATCTTGGTAGAAGTTTGGCTAATGTAACAGTAAAATAAAAATATTATAGTGTTATGAACAGTGACTGCTTATGTTGATGGAAATAAGGCTCTGTTCTTCCTTTTCACGAGTTTTCTTCTTCCACATTAACACCTGGGGTGGTAGGTGGGAGAGGACAGAAGCAACAACAGGCCATTTGCAAACTTGATGGCTAATTTTTCATCAGAAAGAATGAGCACAGATCCCAAGTGAATGACTATAGATAAGATGACTGACCTAAAATTTTCTAGAGGACTTCTAGGAGTTTAAAAATGGTCCACACGTCCATGTATGTAAATCAGATAGGAACACTACTTAATCTCTATAGACCTAGAAAATGTTTTCAGTTCAGTGCTAACTTCTGATGTGTGCTCTAAAGTGGACCGCACCACGGAGAAGGCGCCGTGACCTCAGCATGTATTCTTCTGTGCTCTGTGCGTGCAGAGCTATTAATAGGAAGGGGGAGTCAAGAGACTGAAATTCCTCCTGTGCTTCACCATCATGTCATGTCGTTTTCTGTTGCCTTGGTTTCAGAACTCTCTAGAATAGCAGATAGTTCACTTCAGACATGTCGTCAGAATGAAGGCGCAGATGCCTGAAGTGCTGTGTTGAAAGCGGTTCTCTCGGTGCCGGTGAAATGATAGGGGCTTATTCTCTGGCCGAGCGTGTCAGGTCTTCTTTGATGTCAGCCAGCACTGGGCGGAGTTTCTTAACCTCTAGTGAGATTTGCTCACACAGGGCCTGTGCACTGATGAGTTAGTTTTTAGTCTTCCTTTTGCTGAAAAGCTTTTTAATAAACCTAAACCCAGTTGTAATTGAGAGTACCTGATACAGAAAATACTAACTTAATAACGCGAATTCACATTTACATTGAGGATCTATATGAAGTTTGTTTGTTTATTTCTAACTTAAGTGATGAAATGGAATTATAAGTAGCTTATATATAGGCTGATCAAGCTCAGGAATCGTGTGACAGGCCTTTCTCATCTTACGGATGAGGGAGCTCAGCCGCGGAAGGTGACTCACTCAGAGCCACAGTGAGAGTCAGAGTGAACTGTGCTTCAGCGAAGCAGAGACGGCTGTACCCAGCTTCTCTTCTTGCCTCCGATGAACAAATCCATTTAAAGTTAACTTTCTTCATTAGCTATATGAATAAAAGACGAATAGTACAAATAGTGAGAGATATTTTTAAAAAGTAGATACTTATTCATTCACAAGGGTTCATTTTTGGATCTGACTATCCAGATTTGAGACTAACACTGTGTTATGTCATATCTTTTTGTCCATAAACTACATGACTAAACATTTTAATGCATAAATGAATATTAAGTGATCTCAAATGAGTCTGTATGAGAATAAATTTATTCATGAATTTATTAAAATCAATTCTGGAATACTTGCAGAACCAGTTTAACAAATCTGTATGCACTTAAGGGAATTTCTTGTACATGTTTTAGAAAGAATAACTGCACAATTGGGTGATCTCTTTAATGCACGGAAACCGGGGCTTTAAGAACCAGCAGGAGCACTGCAGTGACAGGCCGGTTTCCATAGGAGAGGCTGTGTGTGTGTCTGTGTGTAAGTCACACTTCCCTGTCTTTGGTGACGGGAGAAGAATGGCTGCACTGTTGAGTTGTGGATGCTGGTTTGTTGGCGAAATGCACACAGAGCCACGTGACCTTCCCATTTTCCGACTAATTTTCTATCAATTTTACCTTGTTAGGCTGAATTTAAACTCTTGTTCATATTCCATGGCCCGCATGCCAGCTCAGGAAGTGGTTTGGGAAGTGCTGGTGGTAGGGAATGGTGAGGGGAAAGGTTACAGTGGATAAAAAGCTGCTCTTTGAGAATCTGCACTCAGATAAATGAGGTTTAAAATGTGTCGCTGGATTTTCTGTATTTTCCCATGTCCTAAATTAGAAAAAGTTTGAGTAGATTGCGTGAAATACGTGTCATAATTATATATTTCTGGCACAGATAAATCTATTTGGCTCTTATTGTATGTTGTTAAGGATAGTATAGGTGTCCTTTCAAATTCTCTTTGATTATGAAGCTAATTATAGACATTCTTTATTGTTTTTGGTTCGTAACAGTTTTCTTAGCCTAACTGATAATAATAGTTATCATAGGTAGGAAAGAAAAAAGCAATTACTTCTGTTGTTGTTAATCCTCACCTGAGGATATTTTTTCCATTGATTTTTAGAGAAAGTGGGAGGGAGAGAGGGAGGGAATGGGGAGGGGAGAGAGACAGACAGAGAGAGAGAGAGAGAGAGAGAGAGAAGAGAGAGAAACATTGATGTTGAGAGAGACACATCGATTGGTTGCCTCCCGCTTGCGCCCCAACCAGGCCGGGGATGAACCTGCAACCCAGGTACATGGCCTTGACCGGGAATCAAACCCGGGACCTTTTGTGTGTGGGCTGACGCTCTAACACTGAGCAACACTGGCCAGGGCAGAAAAGCAATTACTTCCTATGGAAACCTTTAACATCAGAATTTGTCAGGCTTTTAAAAAGATCTTCAATGAGTCATTTTTTAGCATATTCCCTGTCAAGATCTGGAGTGACAATAATACCTAATATTGCTAAATAAAATTATTTTGTTAATTTTTTCCATCATTACTTTTGATTTATTTATATATTTATTTTTGACTTTAGTTAACAGTTGGCCAGTGTGATTTTTATTTTATCCTCACCTGAGGAGATCTATATCTATATATATGGTATCCCCCCAAATGTATACATATATTAATATATTTATTGATTTTTAAGGAGAGAGGACAGGAGAGAGAGAGAGAGAGAGAGGCTGGGAATGAACCCGAACCCGCAACCTTTTAGTGTATGGGATGATGCTCCAACCAACTGAGCCATCTGGCCAGGACCAAACTATGCTTTTTTATAGGCTTTTTTATAAGATTTGTTATAGGATATTTAAAAAGCTTATTCTTGAAAGAAGGAGAAGAGATTAGCCAAAGAACATACATATATGCATAGCCCATGGACACAGATAACAGTGTGGTGATGGCCAGAGGGAGGAGGGGTGGGGGTTGGGCGGAAATGGATAAAGGATTAGAAAATGGGGGACATCTGTAATAGTGTCAACAATTAAAAAATATATATATGTTTATTTCTAAAAAAAACAATGTAATTTAGCGTTGTAAGGTTGACATGGACCTGCTCAAGCTCTTTTGTGATGGGAAATACTGTTCTAAAATCAGATAAAACCGCCCTGCCTCTCTCTCCCTCCCTTCCTCTCTGAAATAAATAAAAAATATATTTAAAGAAACATCAATGATGAGAGAGAATCATCGATCGGCTGCCTCCTGCATACCTCCCACCGGGGATTGAGCCCATAACCTGACCGGGAATCAAACGGTGACCTCCTAGTTCATGGTTTGACACTCAACCACAGAACCATTCCAGCAGGGCTATCATTACATTTTTTGAAAAGATTTTATTTAGAGGCCTATGCAAATTCAATATTTCCAAATCTTGGAATTTTATTTTAACTTGCAATTTTATATAATAAAAACTTAATATGCAAATTGACCTAGCGGTGGAACGACCGTCGCTATGATGTGCACTGACCACCAGGGGGCAGACGCTCGACACAGGCGCTTCCCCCAGGCTGCAGGCCCTGACTGGTGGTGGTGGCGGCGAGTGGGCAGCGCCAGGCCAGCCAAGGCTGGTGCCAGCGGGGGCCCCGCCAGTTGCCCCACAGATCGGCCCTGATTACTGGCTAGGCCTAGGGATCCTACCTGTGCGTGAATTTCGTGCACCGGGCCTCTAGTTATATAATATAAATAATATATAGTGAATGTTCTCACTAGGATGAGGCCTTATATATAGATATGTTTGTGTGTGTTTTCTGGACACTTGCCTAGAAGTAAGTCTTGCTTTTGGGCTTATTCCCTCTGTGCTTTGTTTTGTGTCTAGAACTGAGTTTACAATCTATGGGACCACTCTTACACTTTCTGCAACATTGAAACACACAGCAAAGCCTTTTAGGTGGTGGATTTGGGAACTGGAGATGGGTTGGCTTCTGATGTTATAATGTTCTAAATGTATTTCCTTTGTGCGTATTTTATGACTGGTGGTGTCACAGCTTGGTCTTACGGAGAGCTAAGAAGAAATAATGATTGAAAAAGGATGCCTTTCATACTTGTATCACAGGATAAAAAAGTGGGAGGACAGTGTTTGGGGACAAAGATGAAGAGGGTGACTACACTTCCTGCTGTGTGTATTTCCTTTCCGTAGTAAATTCGTTGGAGAGAGGTAGACAGTGGAGGAGAGTTTGAAAGGAGAGCCTGCCCATGAGTGTCTTGAATCATAGTAAATTTTGTCTTTTTAAAAGTTTAGGTTGGGGGAAGACTGTGTTCATTGAGATGGTTTATCCGCAGAAATAGATTGACTACATCAGGAAAAGGAAGATCGGCAGGTTGCTCACTTAGACTTGAGAAAAGACTCTCCGTGGGCCTTCTAGGATGTAGTCATAAAACGGTCCTTTCCAACCATTGTCTTCTGATTGGCCAGACTCAGTCCTGTGCCTCTGGGCATTGGGTGAATGAGGGGAGACAGAAAGAACAGTCCGGGCAGACAGAAGCAGTGGCCGCTGCACCATGCGACGAAGGGTTGCTATTGGACGTACATTTACCTGGTCAAGCTCATACGTCTCTATCCTTATGTGCTGGGCGTTCAGTTTATTGTAGGCCTGTTGGCTCTTCTCACTGCATTACTCTGTATTTCCTTGGCCATTCAGTCACAGTTTTACCTATAATAGATTACACTTGTTAATTTCAGGTTATGTTTGAAAATTGAGAACCTGATACTCTGTAAAGATGGTAATGTACATGAGCACAGAGAACTGCTCTTCGCTAATTCAGGGGACACGTCTGTATTTTTCATGCCAGCCCAGCCCAGGTGTAGCTCGGTGTGGACATGGCTGTCCACAGTGATTCATGAAGAAGCAGCACTTACCCCAGGATGAGGCCCATACTCACAGTATTTGGTCAAGAAAGGTGACTTCATTTGCCTGATAGTAATGTAACCTTTTAAAAAATATATATATACCAGGTATATATTTTTATTGATTTCAGAGAGGAAGGGAAAGGGAGAGAGAGAGAGAGAAATATCATGATGAGAGAGAATCTTCCACCGGCTGTCTTCTGCATGCCCTCTACTGGGGATCGAGCTCACAACCCAGGCATATGCCCTTGACTGGAATCGAACCTGGGACCCTTCAGTCAGCAGGCTGATGATGCTCTATCCACTGAGCCAAACTGGCTAGGGCAGTAAACCTTTTTAAAATGGGAATCTAATCATCTCACCTGACCTCTCTGTTTATTCTTTTTAAAGAATTATTATGGGATCTGACTTGGAAATTAAGATATGTGGAATATTTGAAAGGGTTATAAGACTTGAAATCAGAAGACCTGATTTGATTCTCAATGGGTGTAACTTCGGGTAAATTGACTTTTTAAAATATACTTCATGTTTCTTACTAATGAAAAGGCCAGAGTGGCACTTGCTCTGCTCATTTCCCAGAGTGAGAAGGAAGTGTTTGCCTTGGCCAAGACTGTTCCCGAGCTTTAACTCTCTAATTTGTAGACTGAGGTGTCCCTTTTGGATCCAAAGGTTTGGATATTATTGTTTGTTGTTTAAAAAACCGACAAGAATGTTTCCCCTTTGCAGCGCTCATCATATGAACATTTTCCCTCCTAACCAGGCAGTGGCAGTGGTGCAGAATGGCTGACCTCAGTCTTGCAGATGCACTAACAGAACCACCTCCAGAAATCGAGGGAGAGATTAAACGGGACTTTATCGCCACCCTGGAGGCAGAGGCCTATGATGATGTCGTGGGAGAAACTGTTGGGAAAACAGACTACATTCCTCTGCTGGATGGGGATGAGAAGACGGGGAATTCGGAGTCGAAGAAGAAACCATGCCCAGACACTAGCCAGGTTGAAGGTACGTAATTAAGCCAAACTGGGTATATAGGTGCAGAACGCAGAGTAGGAATTACACTTTGGATTACAATCTTGGAAACCTTGAGGAAACGGAACTGAGTTGTTAAGTATAGGCCAGTAACTTTCCCTTAATCTAAACTTCTTTATTTGAAACCAAGGAGCCAGGTTCATACGCTTTAATAGGCTGTGTGTTCATTATACTGTAGATTACTTTTTAAAACTATATATGTTTTTATTGATTTCAGAGAGGAAGGGAGAGGGAAAGAGAAATAGAAACATCAATGATGAAAGAGAATTATTGGTTGGCTGCCTCCTGCAGGCCCCCTACTGGGGATGGAGCCCACAACCCAGGCATGTGTCCTTGACCGGAATCGAACCCGGGGCCCTTCAGTCTGCAGGCCGACACTCTATCCACTGAGCCAAACTGGCCAGCGCTCTGTAGAATGTTTTAATCTAAGATAGTGGTTCTCAAAGTATGGTCCTTTGACCAGCAGGTCAGTATTACTTGGGAGCTTGTTCAGGTTGCAATTCTTAGGCCCACGGGGAATGTGCGACTCTGGGGATGGGGCTGCGCAGTCTGCATCTTAACAGACTCCTGCCGGTGACTTGGATGCACGTCCCGGATGGAGAAGCTTGACCCAAGAGAACGGGTTCGCGGCGCGCCAGTCGTAGAGAGATGACAGCTGGATGCTGCGGAATGTCTTCTTGTTCAGCCTTCCATTGCCGAGCATCACAACCAACTCTAGTTGGCCACCAGAGGGCGAGATTGGCACAGGCCTCACTGGCACAAGAAGGTGCCCTTGTGTTGGGACCATGCTGAACCTCTCCCGTTCTGCCCAAAGACGCATGGCTGTCTTCCTCGCAGCACACACGACCTCTCAGCACGTTGCTGCTGCTCTTCTCTGCCAAACTGATTTGCCAGCTGTGGCACCCCGAAATCTCTCGTGGAAAAAGAGATTTAAAAACCCAAGTAAATTGGAATATTCTTACATCTCAGAGCGTGCGATAAGTTAAAAACAACACTTGTGCTGTCAGTGTTTTGTTGAGAGTTTCCATTTCATGAAATGGGAGTCCCTCTGGGGAAATCCGTGAAAAAAGGCAAGAGAGCATCTTTGAGTTCGGACTTGCCAGTGACGCACAGCATCCCAGTGATGGGTCCAGCAATTCTCGTCCGCAGGGAAGCCTGCAAGCCCTTTTCTTCCACTAAAACCTAATGTTTTTCTGTTGCAGGATTGTTTTTGTTCTTCTCTCCCTGAGCTTAGAGTTTTAGATCATTAGCTGTGTGTATGGTAGAATCTCAGTCTCTTTTTTATTTTCAATTTTCTTGTAACCTTTGTTTTCCTGTTATTTCATTTTATTCTGATAAGTTGCTTGTATATTAGTCTCACAATTATGGCCTAGTCTAGTAATGTCATTTAAAGCTAGATTTTTATATAAGGCAAAAGTAAATTTCAGGGTTTTCACAAGGTTGCTTTATAATTTAGTGATCGAATCTATAGTTATCTATAGTTGGGCTATAGTTTAACCAATCTATAGTCAATCAATCTGCAGTTATTAACAATGAGAATAATAATAGTTGTTTACATTTACTTACCAATTGGCACAGTTCTGCCTCCAGTATCATTGCACTTAGTCCTCATGATAACCATGGGAGGGAGGGATTGTCCCATTTTCCAGTTGAGGCTATTAAGGCTTAGCAAGCACGAGGGATTTGCAATTGATCATTTAGTTAATAGTGACAGAATCATAACCTGTGCCCAGATGTTCTGATTTTAAACTTACATTCTTTCTGTGAAACCTTACTATCTTCACGCATACTTTCCACTTGATTTACTGTCTCATAAAGATTCACTTATTATTAGCCATACAAATATTATGTCCAGGAAAGGTAAGAATCTCGTTTTATTTACATAAAGAGCATGAACGCGAGGACTCTGCTGTGAATTCATATGCATTTTTAGTCTTCCACTTCTCTGTTCAACTCCACATCGTCTCCTCTCTGTTCGAACCTCTAGGACTTCCGTACTTGCTCCCCTGTTCATGTTTTCGATTGACCTTGAGAAAAGAGACTCAGTAGTCTCAACCAGAAGAACACTTCAGTACACCCCTGCCCCCCTCCTCTCCTGCCTACCTTCATCTTGGCCTTTTACGCTGCTCTGCTCTTCTTGTTATGGGTGCACTGCTCGTACTCTAACTCAGGAGCACGACTCAGCAATGATCTCCTCTGTCTTCTGCATCACCAGCGCCTCTCTTTTAACTGGGTCGTTCACCAGCATCAACAGAACATAATCTTTTCCTTCATTGAAAAAATGCTGTCTCAACCCCATGTTCATCTCATCAACTCACTTATCTTCTCTGGAAAAGCGATCTCCCAATCCCTTCCCTCTCATTCTCTTTCGAACCCTCTCCCATTTGACTTGCACTGATCCCGTGCCACCAGAACTGTTCCTCTTAGGGCACAAGACCTGTTTATTGTCAAGGATGACTCCAAGGGTTTGGGCCTGAGAAACTGAAAGGAAGGAATTTCATAAAAAAAGCAGCATGATATTTTTTTAAAAATTATATTTTAATTGATTTTTTTAGAGAGAGAAGAAGGGAGAGGGGAGGGATAGAGAGAGAAATGTCGATGAGATGAGAGAGAATCATCATCGTTCAGCTGCCTCCTGCATGCCCCCTACTGGGGATAGAGTGCCTCCCTGGCATGTGCCCTGACTGGGAAATCGAACCCATGACCTCTTGGTTCCTGGGTCGACGCTCAACTGCTGAGCCATACCGGCTGGGCAGCATATTTTTGTAAAAAAAAATTTCTTTAAAATTTTTATTTGAAAATACATCTCTTAACTAATTTCTTTTGGCAAAAGAAAAAGAAATAGTACCAAGAGTTATAGTTCATAATAATGGTCCTCTAGTCTAAAAGAAAAGCAGAGCCCTGGCCAGTGTGGCGCAGTTGGTTGGAGTGTCATCTCATACACCGAAAGGTGGCGGGATCAGTTCCCAGTCAGGACACACACCCAGGTTTCGGGTTCAATCCCTGGGCGTGTGCAGGAGGCAGCCAATCAGTGTTTCTCCCCGAAGGCGATGCTTTCCTGTCCCTCCATCTTTCTCTGTCTTTCTCTAAAAATCAATTTAAAAAAAAGAAAGAAAGAAAAGAAAAGCAGATATTTCTTAAAAAGAGGTTAATTGGTCAGGCTCTTTCTGCAGCTGAGAACTTCTGAGTTGCACAGGGTAAAGATATCAAAGATATAAACCACCTACCTGTAAACGACCATCCTCACCCAGCTATCTTCAATGTCTTCCCCACCCTTTTCCTTCACCTAAAAGCTTCTCTCTGCTTCGGCACAGACTCCACCTGGGCTGGAGCACGTTTGTTTCTTACAAGCACGTTTCTGACTCTGGCAGTGTGCAGACCTCTTTGTGCTGGCACGGCCGAA
The DNA here is from genome assembly GCF_000147115.1 of Myotis lucifugus. NCBI lineage: Eukaryota > Metazoa > Chordata > Mammalia > Chiroptera > Vespertilionidae > Myotis > Myotis lucifugus. The sequence continues at coordinate 430,547 of NW_005871595.1, read as the reverse complement.
TCGCAGCATCTCCCCCCCCCCCCCCCCCCCAGGTTGAACCTCTGGTGCTGAAAACAAAGAAATAGCATCTGACTCGTGGTCTCTTGGTGTTGATCTTGTTTGAAATCTTGTTAATAGCTTTGTTCCCCTGATTATAAAAACAAATTTAACTGTTTGTGAAGAAAATCGAAAATTAAAGTATTTTAAAAGTATAATCTCTAATACTTTTGTTTCATTTTTAGAAATTTTAGGTTAACTTAGGTGTTCCTTGACTTGCACTCTCCCTCCTTATCTGCTATTCTGCCACCCATATACTGCTGGCAATCACACTTATTCCAGTTCATTCATTCTTTAAGCAAATGCTTATTGAGAACACTATATCGCTACAGAGGGAAAAAAAGGAACCCAAAACTAGAGACCTTAAGGAGTTTACAGTTCATTAGGGAAGATAATCAAGTGCCAAAAGCAAGGGCACACAAAGAATTGTGAGGTAACATCTGCTTGCAACACTAGGGGCAGAACAGCATCTTGTCTTCGGAAGGGAGGGAAGTGTAGGACCCGAGGCTCAGTGCAGGTGCTTCAGGTCTGTGCATGTGGGAGCCGGAAGCCAGGGAGGAAGTCTCTTCTGACAGGGTCATATTTTCTCTGAAATGGGGGAGGTCATATGCTGATGAGTGGATGGAAGGGGCTGGAGGTTTGAGGAGAATCCGGTGGTTTACAATAGACATTGTAAAGTGTGGAAGAATGAGTTTATAAGAAATGTTTGGCAAGTAATGGTTGGGAATGATGAATTCACAGTGTGTCAGTCTGCCTTTGTTTTGGAAACATAAACCAGCCATTTTTTTCTGGGTAGACTGGGTATGACTATGGGAATCTCTGTACCAACATTGCAGTTTTCCCATAAATTTAAAAATATTCAAAAATAAAATTTTTGTTTAAAATAAAATTCAGATAAGTGACTCCCATGTAATCCTATTTATTTCTCAAGAGGAAGTAGATCTTACAAGATTATGTTTTTTTGTATTTACATATATAGTCAGAAAATTATTGGCCTTGGTTCTATACAAATGGGATCAAACCATATACATTATTTATTTTTCTTTTTAAAAAAATATTTATTGTTGAAAGTATTACATATGTCGTCCCCCCCCCCCCCCCATAGACCTCTTCCCAGGCTCCCCCCCCCCACCGAGGCCTCACCATGCCTGCTGAAGGGTAAAAGCGAAGGAAAAAATGCCATCCAAGTGTTTGAGAGAGCTGATCGCGCCAGGCAAGCCCCCCAATCGAGATTTGACGGCGCAGAAGTGGGACAAGCTATGAGGAGACACCGGGTTATCCATTGCTATGAAGCATCAAGGGAGGGTGGAGAGGAACAACAGAAGCTGCGGGGCGTGACAGGTTGATGGTCTGCGAAGCCAGAGTAATAAAAAGGAAAGATAGATTGAGTGTAAACAGTCGTAGAAGGAGCATAACTTGTTTTTGTATAGTGCACGAACGAGATATGACACGCTGGGAGTAGGACGATGCACCCGTGCATCCTATTGATTCCTCGTTTATTGTTTTAGAAGATCACCAACCAAAATAAGTACGTCACAGAGATATAAGTCTAGACAAGGGACGATGGATGAAAGAAGTACGAA
>NW_005871595.1:415438-428372 GCF_000147115.1 Myotis lucifugus | reverse complement strand
TAGGGAATGAGACCAACTCTGCATCATTAGAACAGCTAACGGGAAGAAAAAGCCCTGAGCTTCCAGATGCTGTTGGCCTCCCTGTCTCCTCTTGGCCAGGAGCCGTGGTGGTGCCGGGCTTTTCATGGGGTTATTGTCAAGGGCCCTGGCCCTCGGGAGGTCTGGTTTGAATTGCAGAGAGTAGACAAGTGGTGCTTCATGATGGTTTATTGAATCTGGTGCCAATCTGACAGTTGACAGAACAGAAAAGGCTTCCGCTGTTAGGAAGCCCCCCTCCACGGGGCGTGCTTAACAAGAGAGTGGGGCTGTGGACATGAATCCCAGTTCTCTTCTGTTCTGGGTTTCCTTTCATTGGATCTTTACATTTTGGACTGATTTTTATCTGCTTTAAGCTAATGCTGTGACACAAACTCCTAGTTAGATAGAGGTTGGGTTTGTTTTTCATGTTTTGTTGGTCACATGGTGATCTTCTTCGTGCTGGTTGCAGGTGCTCCATCTCCTAGAGCAGCAGTGCTGGCCAACGGCGACCACGGGACGCCAGGGAATGACACTGCAGGTGAGTGGGTCCCGGGTTCCCCAGTCGCAGTGCACACCCGGGTCAGCTCCTTGCCGAGGGTGATAATGGAAGCAGATGGGTCATTCTGTGATAAGGGTATTGTTGTTCTTGTTGGGTGTGTTTAAACCTAGGGCAGCGGTTCTCAACCTGTGGGTCGCGACCCCTTTGGCGGTCAAACGACCCTTTCACAGGGGTCGCCTAAGACCATCCTGCATATCAGATATTTACATGACGATTCATAACAGTAGCAACATGACAGTGATGAAGTAGCAACGATAATAATTTTATGGTTGGGTCACAACGTGAGGAGCTGTATTTAAAGGGCCAGAAGGTTGAGAACCACTGGCCTAGGGCATTTGCCCCCTAACATCTCCAGCAGTGGAAAGGGAAGAGTGAATTTCCTTTGATATTCTTTGACTATTTGGTGTAGTTGTACCAAACAAGAACTGATGGACCTTAAAAATAGTCGTCATGGAGATGAGGCCTCCGGTCCCGCCAGCTCTGCAGGCAGGTCTCTCCCCTGAACACACTGCACTCAGTGCTCCCATGGCTCCGCATAGGGAACCTGTGAGCTGAGGATTAAGGTTCTTTTCTTCTCTCTTTTGCCCTCAGTCTGTTTTTTCTTTATTTTCCTCGTAACTGTTCATTTGGAAATCTGTCTCTGACTGTACCTCCTAGCCTGTGACCAGGGCTTTGATACTCTGTCAGCCAGCACCGAGTGCCTGTGGCTCCACCTCGCACCAGCACCGAGTGCCTGTGGCTCCACCTCGCACCAGCACCGAGTGCCTGTGGCTCCACCTCGCCCCAGCACCGCCCCTGCCCCCGTGTATCTGCAGTGAGCGGAGCTCTCCCAGCAGCGGCCACGCCGCAGGGGTGCCATGTCCGTGTTCCTGGGGGAGCTGGTAGGAAGTGGTGTGGATGGGGTGCTGACCGCACTTCGCTTGCAGTTGTGATCAGGCTGGCACTGTTGGCCCAGACAGTCTTGGCCCAGACAGTCTTCTCTGTCACCGACAGTGTGTGCCCTCGCGACGGGGCGGACGTTGGGTTCGCATGTCGGTGTGGGCAGACACGAGCGTGGCCTGGCCTGGTTCTCCTCTTGGACGCAGACCTCAGCCTCGAGAGCCTTCCCTTCCGACGCTGCCGGGCTCAGTGCTGGGGCTCCCAGGCGCCTTTGCCGGCACCGCAGCTCCTCCAGGACGTAGTCGTTCCTCTGTGGCCTCTGTCTCTGTTCCTCAGACGTCCTGATGCCTCGGTGCTGTTTGTTGTGACTGTTAGTTTTATCCAGTGACTTAGCATCCTTATTAGCAACTCATGAATTAGAGCTCTTCACGCGAAAAGCAAGAAGCAACCCGAAGTGCCACCGTGGTTTTGTGAAATGATAATCGTCGTTATATGTGGTTCTGGCAGTTTCTGTGCCGACTTTGAAAACAAAGTCATCTGTATCATTTGGTTTTAAGAAAACATTTGTGATTAAAGAAGAAGCTTGAACGTGAACTTTAAACATGAGTAAATGTAACTTTCCTTAACCAGGAGACAATGAGGGGATTGATTTGATTAGCTGGTGAAAGGGCAGATGCCATTGCATCCGGGAAGGGCGCAGCTGTCACAGCTGGAGGAGGTTTCTTCTCCAGCAGCAGGTCAGGTCTGATCGCACTTGATGTAGCAGTCGCTTCCCACGGCCAGATCTCACTAGGGCAGGAAACAAGGACGGGAAAGCCATACAGCCTAGGCCTTACGGTCCCAAGACTTTTCCTTCCCGGTTGCAAACCAGAACCCGCTGGCTGTGTGCTCCCAGGGGGATGAGGAGAGCAGGTCCTCCTTCCCCGGGCAGACAGCTCGCACACGGAAGGGGCTTGCCTCTGAACCGGACACGGGGCTGCATGAGCAGGTGCTTTACTGAAAGTCCGGTGTTGCCTTGGGGTGGGAAGGAGTGCGGGAAGGAAGGTGCATGTTTCCGGAGCATGTGTGACTCATCACTCCCGGGGGCCACTTCGAAAATCCCCATTTCTGTTTCCTTCAGAATGTGACTCCCGGCCTCAGAGCAGCGCAGCCCCCTGGTAGCATAGGATGGGTTATGCGCCTCTTGCTGTGTTGAACTTGCTGTTGACTAATGACCTGTGCTTTTCTGCCCCTTCCTCCCCTTCCTCCTCCTCCCTCCTCTCTGTTTCTCCTCCTAGAAGCCTAGTGTCTCTCAGCACGGGGGCTGCGGACCACCCGACCAGTGGCCTTTCCTAAGCACCGCACACTCCTAACCTTCAGCATTCCAGAGCTTTGCTTCCCCCCCTGGACGCGTAGAGAAGAAGCTGCGGGTGGTTCTTCGGGGCCTCTTTCTGCTGATGCTGAGCAGCCATCTGCTTCCTCTTGTCCTCTGAGGGCTCGCTGGAGCCCCCTCCCCCTGTGAACACCAAGTACAAATGGAGTCTCATTTTGGTCTCTTTATTATAAGGGTCACCTAATGTTTCTCATTTCTTGTTCTCTTTTTCAACTCATTTTATCATTTAATTCGCTCTCACATTTTTCTTTTCTTTAAACATTTTCAGTTGGCGTTTTCATTGGGTTTTCAGATCTCCCACCCAAATCAGGATATGGTAACACAGAGGAGAACGTGAGCTTTCGAAAGGGCTTGAGTCCACCGGACGGCAGGGACCCTCCCTCTCCTCCCCTTGCTCTCTCCCTCCGTGAGCTGACTTAGGGAAGGGGATTCGCTTAGGCACCCGCGTTTCTCTCTCCCTTTCTAAGAGCTGAGTGATGCTGCTATTTAATGTAGAGGTTTCTAACTTGGAGGAGCTCTGATGAAACTTCGAAAAGTATTTCCTCAAATTAAATCGTCCTTTGTTCGTTGCAAGTTGGGCCAAAATTGTTTCTATTTGAAATGATCTATTTGTCTAGGTTTAGATTCTCCTGAAAATTTAACGATCTTATTATTGTGTGTGGAATTTTATAAGCAAAATTACTTTCTTCACATGATCATGAGCTGTGAGAAGTTAAAGAAATGGAATCCAGTATTGTTAGAATACTAGGCTGTTGATACAGGTAGAAAACAACTTCTCCTGGAACAACACAAGATGAAACTAAATGGGAGCACAGTGAAGGCCAGCAGTGTCTCAGGTCCCTCATGAAGGGATTGTCTGCGTGGACTCAGTCTCCGTTCAGGATTAGCATCCTCTGCACTCGGCAGGTGCCAGGCCTTGGGGTCAGGTGAAGCCCCGGATGTCAGGTCCTTCACCACGAGCGTTAGCATCTATGTTCACACGTTCTGAGGATTGTCTGATGGGACTTTATTTCCGTTTCTCATTTTTCCAGACTATTAGCTAAAAATTCTGGAAGCATTTGGGATAAGTACTATGGAACCTTTCAAATGACAAGCTGTGATTGGATCTTTAGAAATAGAATATAAAACATGGGCCATGTTTTGAAATCTTTGAGGAATTCTGGTTTAAGATCTGGAATGCGAAATACTTTTAAGATGATTTTTTTGTTAATCCTTATCCGATGATCTTTTTTCCATTGTTTTTTAGAGAGAGTGAGAGGGAGGGAGGAGGGAGAGAGAAATAGAGAGAAATGTTCATGTGAGATAGATACTTCTATTGGTTATATCCCGTGCGCACCCTTAACTGGGGCTGGCGAAGTATGTGTCCTTGACCAGGAATCGAACCCTCGACCCTTTGGTCTGCAGGCGGATGCTCTAACCACTGAGAAACCCGGCTAGGGCACTTTTTAAATTTTTTTTATCCTCTTACAGACCGTGCATGTTTTTATAATCACTAAGCTACTGATTATTTCAGATTAAGATAAATGTTACTGTGTTCTGAGGAAGTTTGAGATGTGCATAGTTTAGATCTTCTTACACAGAACTGCCTTTGGGGAGGTAAGATCAGAATCTTATGCAAGTTACACTGAGTCCCTACGGTGGCTCCTGGGTGGTTTCTCTGCCAGGAGTTCCTTCCATGGGTTCTGGTGAGAAGACACATAAGGGAAGCACATTTAAAGGGAAGAGCTTGTTTTTACTTCTAAGGATTTGATCACACATGGAAGCTGTGACCATGGGAACCGCACCATGAAATAAAACACAGCTCTTTCCCTTTGATGTGTGGCATTTGTTTCTTGGTGGAGATTGTTGGTTAGAGAACTTTTTACAACTGGTAGTGCTAACTTTTTAAAAGTATGTTTGGCATCTATCACTTCTAACCAGTCCCTGCAGTTGATGTGAATGACAGGCGGGTGGAGAAGCCTGGTGAGCTGCTGTGGCAGCGGTCAGGGCGCACACACTCCATTGTTGCCCTTATTCTACTTTTATTTCCATCTTGTTATGTGTTTGTTTTGTTTGAAGTTTATTTTTATCTAAGAATGTTTTTTTAATTTATGAAACTGAAAATTTCTACTAACAGCCTGCTAAAATTTATATATTGTTAGCTCACTCTATTGCACTTGGATGTTTCATTTTGAAAGAAATAAATTTTGTTTTACATACAGCTTTATATGAAGTAGCCAGTCCTGCCATGAAATGCTGTGTTGCCATGATGGTTATACCTGAGTGGCCCAATATTTCACTGCTGAGATGACCAGGCTGGTTAGGACTGCTCTGTTGAAATGTCTTGTTTCTTATATGTAATCAAACTCAATCTTCTCTTCTCTTCTCTTCTCTTCTCTTCTCTTCTCTTCTCTTCTCTTCTCTTCTCTTCTCTTCTCTTCTCTTCTCGTCTCTTCTCTTCTCTCTCTTCCCCAATATTGAAGATGTAGACCTTTGTTTTTTAGACTTAAGCAGTTTGTACATTGGAACGTTTTAATGTAATCATTGTGCTAATTAAATTACACTAATAAACATCTTACATTAACATCTTACAGACTGGATTTTGGTTGGGGTCTAATTATTGAAGTGTAATGTGAGTAAGAGTGAGTTTGGTAAATAAAGATGCTTGAGGCACGAGTTCTCAGTCTAACAAAGCTACTAACCCCACCCCTAACAATCCCATGCTGCACGGCTTTCTAGTCGCTCACGTTGCCTTTTTTGATTCTCAGAGTAACTCTTCTTTCCAGAATCTGTGAGAGTTAAGTCCAGTGACTACTTGATATTCTCTGGCCTCTGGTGGAAAAACAGTTGGCAGAATAGCAATATGCAGTTATTCTAAAAGATAGTTTCATAGCTTATCAATGATGGTTAGATATTTTCTTTCTTAAAAAAAATATTTTTATTGATTTCGGAGAGGAAGGGAAAGGGAGAGATAGAAGCATCAATGATGAGAGAGAATCATCGATTGGCTGGCTCCTGCACGCCCCCCACTGGGGATCAAGCCTGCAACCTGGGCATTGAACCATGACACACTCAAACAGTGAGCTATACTGGCCAGGCTATTGTTAGATATTTTCTAATTCTACATCTGTCTTTGGTGTAGTCCAATTAAAATTCATGTTCACAGTCTTCCTGAATTATTAAATAAACTTTTGCATTCAATAGCATTTTAATTTTGTAACGTTATTTATGTATATAAAAGGCTAATATGCTAAGTGTCCTACCGTGCGACCAGTCGCTATGATGCGCACTGACCACCAGGGGGCAGACGCTCAACGAAGGAGCTGCCGTGATGCGCCCTGGCCATTTACAGAAAGAACAGCACCGTGGACCTGTCACCTGCAAAGCAACACTCGGCTTCCCCCGAGTGGATCACAGGCCCTGCCACCACCCCAGAGCGACACCCCACCAAATTGCAGCTGACGCTGCCGAGACCCATGGTGCAAAATGTGGCCCACAGCCCAGCCCAGCCTGGAAACGGTGGCTGTGGGCAAGGGTCATGGCATCACGTAGCAATGCCTAGCTTCCTCTCCCTAGCGGTTAATAATGCGGATTTTTTTCAATAGATGGAGTTACACATATGTTGATATATATGCGATTTGATATGTATGCTATTTTGCTGTATTGACAGCAAACTTCAAAACTTCATATGTCAAATTTGCTGAACGTGTTAACATCATAGATATTTTTGCACTTAAAAATGTTGAATTTCGTGCCAATAAAAGAGCATTTGCGGGAAGTTTTAATTCATTATTTTGAAGTAAAGTGCTGCTGAAAGTTATCTTATACTTCGGGAAGCTTATGGTGAACATGCTCCATCTCAAGATACTTGTGGATGCTGGTTTAAACGCTTATAAAGGGATGATTTCGATGTGAAAGACAAAGAACGTCCAGGTCAACTGAAAAAAGTTTGAAGACCAACAATTACAAGCATTTTTGGATGAAGATGCATGTCAAACTCAAAAACAACTTGCAGAAAGATTAAACGTTGCTCAGCAAACAATTTCCGATCGTTTACAATCAATGGGAAAGATTTTAAAGGAAGGAAAATGGGTGCCACATCAACTGAACGAAAGACAAATGGAAAACCGAAAAGTCGTCAGTAAAATGTTGCTTCAACAGCACGAAAGAAAGTCTTTTTTGCATCGAATTGTGACTGGCGATGAAAAGTGGATTTATTTTGAGAATCCCAAACGCACAGAATCATGGGTTGATCCAGGTCAACCGTCAACATCGACTGCGAGGCCAAATAGCTTCGGAAAGAAGACAATGCTCTGCGTTTGGTGGGAGCAGGAAGGTGTGGTGTATCATGAGCTTCTCAAACCAGGTGAAACCGTTAATACTGATCGCTACCGACAACAAATAATCAATTTGAACCACGCTTTGATCATTAAACCACCAGAATGGGCCAGAAGACACAGCAAAGTAATTTTGCTTCGTGATGACCCACCATCACACACTTCGAAAGCAGTTAAAGACACGTTAAAAGATCTTGCTCCCCTGACCGGTTTGACTAAGTGGCCTGCAGACTGAAGGGTTCCGGATTCAATTCCAGTCAAGGGCACATCCCCAGTAGGGGGTGTGCAGGAGGCAGCTGATCGATGTTTCTCTCTCATCGATGTTTCTTTTTTTTTTTTTAATATATTTTATTGATTTTTTACAAAGAGGAAGGGAGAGGGATAGAGAGTTAGAAACATCGACCAGCTGCCTCCTGCACACTCCCTACTGGGGATGTGCCTGCAACCATGTACATGCCCTTGACTGGAATCGAACCTGGGACCCTTGAGTCTGCAGGCTGACGCTCTATCCACTGAGCCAAACCGGTTAGGGCTCATTGATGTTACTGACTCTCTATCCCTCTCCCTTCCTCTCTGTAAAAAAATCCATAAAATACATTTTTTTAAAAAAAGATCTTGCCTGGGAAGTATGAACCCGCCCGCCGTATTCACCAGCCCTTACCCCTTCAGATGACCACTTGGTCCGATCGCTGGCACACGCACTTTCTGAGCAGCACTTCAAAACGTACAAAGAAGTGGAAAATCGGGTCTCTGAATGGTCTTCCTCAAACAAGAAAAGTTCTATTGGGACGGATCCACAAATTACCTGAAAGATGGGGGAATATGTAGCTAGCGATGTTGAATAAAGCACTTTTGCGGTTTCTCTTGAAATTATCATGTTTTCTTTGATTACAAAATTTGCATTATTAACCAATACACCTGGTAATGTGGAGAAATTGGAACCCGTTGGCACTGTTGGTAGGATATGTAAATGGTGCCCCCTCTGGGGAAACACCTCCACGGGGCACACATAACCTCTCCTCGCTTTCTTGGCAAAGCCTGAGATGTGCCATTTAGCTTGTTTGCTCTGCTGTTACTTCCCATTTCCCCCGACAGTGTCAGCTTTACAATGGTCCTCCGTCTTCCTCTTTACCTAACCCATTTTCATGGCTAAAGCATTGTCGCTGAATTTGAAAATATTGTTTTCAACAATCAAGCCTTGTGCTCTGATCTTTCTGTGCTGTTGAAAAAATTACAAACGTTAATCTCGACCATTATGGCTGTTGTGTTTAATGTTGGAAAGAGCAATGGGCCACCTTGCTGTTTTGTGTATAGACAGATTATCTGACTTAAACCTTTGTACATTGTGAAGTTGCACAGGAGGCTGGATTATGCTTCTTGCCCTTCTCTTCACCAGCATTTTTCTCTAAGTAGGTGATTCTGTGTCAGGCCTCACATGGGGACAGGAAGTTAAGAGCAAGGCCAGATATCATTGCAGTTATTTTTCCAGTTACCGGCACACGTCTTTTCTAGAAATAAGTTCCCCTTAGTGATTTGTTTAAATTCGGGAAAGCTGTCTAAAGAGCAGGCCTAGATCTAACACCTACTGGCTTTGGCCTCTTAGGCAAGTTATGTGCCCTTTTTAGCCAAAGGTTCCTCTTCTATAAAAGATGATCTAGTAATAAAATAATTATTTGGGTTAAAGGGCAGAAAATACATCCAATGCTTTGTAACTGGTTGAAGGGGTTAATAAGTATAAGATGATATTAGGAGAATAGTGTTCACATAGAAGATCTCACAGGTTCAGCCCAGTAAGTGCTTTTGCCAAAAAGTCATTCTGTTTGGCTGTCAGCCCCTTTTCCTGTTTAAATGATTGTATAGCAGAGTTGTGATTGGATGTGACTAGAGCACGTCTGGTGTCCACTGTGTCTTTGGAGATGCTCTATTTCTAGAGGACAGAAGTGAAGGTGAAACTTTAAAAGAACTCCGGGCACACTGAAGGAAGAGCTTTTGCTTTGTTAATTGTGAGGAAATTAATTTAGGACTTTGTCGCTGCAAAAACCCCGCTAGCTGCTTCTCCAGTAGGTTTTCAGCAATGGAAAATGAGATAAGAAGGTCCAAAGCCATGCAAATCTAAGTATTGACATCAGTCTCCTTGGAGGGCTTCACTGAAGGGTCTGCTTCCTGGTCACTAAAAGCTAATATTTCTGGTCTCCAGGTTCTCTGTAAATGAGGGATTTCACTGCTGCTGTTACTGCTGCCGAGCAGCAAAACACAGCATGTTTTCTCCGGCACATACAGCCTTTTAATTAGAGAGTATCACGTGCCTTCCAGTTTATTTTCTTTGGTTAAACCTCTCATTCATTTCCCCCCTTTTTTTATCATGTGAATTTAAGCCACTGCACTGTTTTTAATTCTCAGTATATGTATCCATCAAAGTCTGGTCAGGAGACATAAACCACACAGTAATTTGAACAGAGAATTAACGACTGGGGGTAAAGAGAACTCTGAAGTACACAGGAATGGAAGACATGGGGAGCAGCTACTACCCCTAGTACTCAGGCAGAGCACGCAAGAGAAGAGAAATGTGCAAGAGTGCACTTCTTCCCCAAATCTAGTTTCTTATCTTGGATTTCTTCATTGGGTGGTGATTTTGTTGAGGTGCTGCTGTGGGCTGAGGTTGGCAAACAGGAAGCTGGACAGGCAGGTGCTGCTGAATCACCAGGAAGCCAGCTGGGGCTCTGGGCACTTGCCTGGGAAGATGCTCACGGGAGTGCCCCCTGAACATGGTGGGGTGAGTGCCTTGTGAGCTCTGCACCAGCGGAACACCACGGGAGCGCCCTCCACTGGGCTTCACGTCATGCCAGCCGACAAGGGAAATGTTTACGGGGCCCAGCTCCCTTATCGCAAGCAGGGCAGTGAAGCGGAGTGTGCGGCTGGGAGGCAGTCGCCCTTTGGCCACTGTCATCAAGACACTGATAGTGACATTATCGACAGCTACAGTAATGGGAAGAAGGAAGAGAGGAAATGGTTAGGATAACTAGTAAACGTAAACAGAACAGAGAACATAAGGCCATCACAGCTCTAATTCTGTACCTGGTCATGAGACCAGGATTGATATCTAGGACTTCTTTCTTCTACTACTCATTTGCCCTCAGCCCCAGTTCAGGCATTTAGTCTCTGCTAACATCCAGTGTTGTGTCAGTGTAGTGGGCGAGTGTGATAGATTTTGGAATGTCCTAATGTTCAAGGTCTCTGAGCAGATGATGGTAGAATTGACGTAGCCCTGAGGCAAGTCTCATATGCATGTAAAAGCAAAATGCTTCTGATGGTCCTGGCCAATTGAGAGAGACAAAAGACGTTAGCCAGGTCATGAGCAGGGCGGGCCCAGTGGTGTCAGGCTGCCAGGTGGGATCATCTGGTTAAGGTAGGTAGGTCCCAGCCGTTCGCCAGCACCCATCTGACTTCTGCCCAGGCCAGTCTAGTGAAATGGGGGTGTGACCGACATCACCACCTTTGTTTCTTTCAAGTCTTGGAAGTGGCATTAAACTCTTTAATTATCCTAGGGGTACGGTATTGCTTCTGTTAAATATCTTTTTAAAAAATATGTTTCTATTAATTTTTTAGAGAGAGGAAGGCAGAGGGAGAGAGAGAGAAACATCGATGAGATCAGCTGCCTCCTGCATGCCCCCTACTGGGGACCGAGCCCAAAACTTGGGCATGTGCTCTGACCTGGAGTCCAATCAGTGACCTCTTGGTGCATGGGATGATGCTCAACCAACTGAGCCACATCAGCCAGGGCCTGGTTAAAATCTTGGTAGAGAGGGAAGTTCTAGTGGATTCCCACCTAGTCTCTTCTATAACGACCCTTGTCAGTTGGGCCAACTAGTTGGTAGTGGAGAGCCAATGTGGGCGTCAGCCAGTTGTCAAGTACGTCTGTTCCCAGTTCATCCAGGAGTTGAGGAAATGACCACAAAACCAGGGCATGGACCAACTGGGTCCACTGGGGTCGGACCTGAGCGAAGCACTCCCCCGTTGCCTGCCTGTCACAGCCCTCACTTTGACTGGGAAGCCACAGTGGCATTTGAGTCACCAGGAATTAGCACCCCCAAGGGGTGTGGGTGCTTTTCTCATCAGCACTCACTCTAGTACGTGGCCCCGGAGTGGGGAGAGGAGGCGCCGTCCGTGCTGTGAGGCAGTGCAGGGCCCTCCTGAGCAGGTTCTGCCTTGGCTCAGGTTCTAGAACTGGGTGGAGAAGCTGGTTGAGAGGCTATGGCTTTTCAAGAACGATGATGACTGTCAGAGGTGAGTTTCCCTCTTACAGAGCTCAGTCCTGTTTTAGGAGGCTGCTGTGGAGCACGGGTCAGTTAACTGCCATGAAGTTACTGACCCCCCTGCCGCCCTAGTGAAGACACACCGCCTGGGCCTGGTGAGGAAGCACACCCAGCTGGGCGGCCATCTGTCTGCAACTTTTGACTCCCCCAGACGTCACTGCTGATGGCCTCCTGTCGGCCGGAAGCCTTACTGATAACACAAATCTTATATGTTGTAGGTATTGCATACTGTCTTCTTACAATAAAGGAAGCTAGAAAAGAGAAAACATTACTAAGAAAATCTCGAGGCAGAGAACATACTTTACAGTATTTATTGAAAAGAAAATCTGCATCTAAGGGAACCGTGTCATTCAGATCTGTATTGCTCAAGGGTTTGTGACAGGGACTCCATGGCCTGCAGTTCCTAAAATGTTTACAGCATTTGCTATATTCTAATAACAATACATTGGCAGAGACCTGGGGAACGTGTAGAAGTGTATTCTAAGGATCTTCGACCGAGGAGGGTAGAATATACTTCTGTGTTGGGCCCAGTTTATTAACACGGGCTCAGTTACTGGAGTCCACACTAATGTACTGGCTCACACAGCTAGCAGTGAAATGTGGACTCAGCAGTGACCTGCATTTAATGAGGCGGAGCTGCATTTAATGAGGCGGAGGTGCTGAAGCTTCCCTGGCAAGATATCAAGGGGGCGACTCAAAGGCTTAGGCACACGGAGGCACAGAAACCCCCCCTTCACCCGAGAAGCGCATCGTGGGGGCGTGTCTGCACGGGGGGGGGGGGAGGGTGAGGGGGGGCGCTCCGTGGCCGGTCTCCTTTGTAGTGTGTCCTGCTCCCCGCACCTGGGTTGGCAAAGCGTCTGTAAAGGACCAGGACTTCTCCCAGTTGTTGCATTTGTTCTTTAAATAACTGGGTTGTTACAATTGGAATCTAAATTTGTTTTACTTCATAAATTCCTTTATGGGGAAACTTTTTTCTTTAATACCATTTGGATTTTGTCTGTATTTTAAAGATGCTAAAGATTTAGCTATGCTTATAACCAGAGGAGGAGCCGTGAGGAAAGAAGGGATGAAAAGCAGGTCTAATGATCACACTCGTATGTGGGATCTAAGTAACAAAATAAACTGATGAACCGAGTGGATCCAGAGACATGGAAGCGTGGGACAGAGTGCGGACCCTCAGAGGGAAGACGGGAAGGTGGAGGGTGCGGGGAGGTAATCAACCAGAGACCTGTGTGCACATACGCATCACCCACGGACACGGACAATAGGGAGCTGAAGGCTTGGGGCGGGGGACCGGGGCGGGCGGGAGGGGGTCAATGGGGGAAACGGGGCGTCTGTAATACTTTCAACAATAAAGATTTATTTAAAAAATAAATAAAACAGATCAATCTGACTTAGCCTCCCCCCCCCCCCCCCCCAAACAAGTCTAGGAGGTTGGAAGGCTGGGTTGCAAGGGAAGGGACCAAGGGCACACTTA
>NW_005871595.1:371348-414737 GCF_000147115.1 Myotis lucifugus | reverse complement strand
AACCCTCTTTGGAGAACGAGAAAGGAGGTTGTGGAGAAACACGTGTTTTTATTACCGGCATTCAGTGATAGTAAATCGTGTGTCTGGAAGGCGGAAGGAACCTCTGAAAACAGTGTTACAGCTAATCCAGCTCAGGCTGGATTCTGGCCTCGCGGTCCACCTGCCTGTGCGCACTCTGGGGCGCAGCCTGCAGGGTTCTGACGGACGCTGCGGTCTGGTAGGGGGTTCCCAAGGCAGGCGCCTGTTCATCTGACAGTGAACCAGAGCGTCATCTGTCCTGCTGGAGGCCTTCAGTGAATGCCCAGTGTTTTCAGATACTGTTAGAACTCGGCACTCTTTTTTTAAAAATATATTTTATTGATTTTTCACAGAGAGGAAGGGAGAGGGATAGAGAGTTAGAAACATCGATGAGAGAGAAACATCAATCAGCTGCCTCCTGCACATCCCCACTGGGGATGTGCCCACAACCAAGGTACATGCCCTTAACTGGAATCGAACCTGGGACCCTTGAGTCTGCAGGCCGACGCTCTATCCACTGAGCCAAATCGGTTAGGGCAGAATTTGGCACTCTTAAAAAAAAAGTCTCCCCGTCATTTTAGGGGTGTCAGATACCATTGATTTCAAATCAGGAAGGTTGGTAGCCTGTTTTTGCCTGTTTAGGGAAAAAGACACCCTAATATGGTTATATATGAACATTTTATTGTAAAAAGTGGAGTTGGCTGAAAATCTGAGGAGTTAGCTTTCTTCTGTCACTTAAATTTTTATTTTCAAAATAATTTCAAGTGTACAAAAAAGTTGAAAGAATAGATTTAAACAAAGAACTTCTGTATGTTTTTTTTCAGATTTACCAATTGATGACATTTTGCCACAATTGCTTTATCATTCTATAACATTTGTAGGGATGTACACATACTATTTCCCTGGTCAGTTTTGTTTTATCTTTGTAATCATAATCTAGGACAGTCCTTTCAGGATATAGATGAGAATATCGAAGTGCAGAGGAATTAAATGAGTTAACTTAGGTTTTGCCTAGGAGCTGGGACTCAGTACCCGAGTCCTCTGTCCCAATCTATGTTCTTTTTCTGCTTTGCTGTCTTTTACTTGACTCTCCCGATGAATAGGCATTCTCCACAGAGAGAATGTCCGCAGATGCTCTGAAGTCATCAGTGCTCCAGCTTTTTGTACCAAGACAGTTTTCATGCTTAAAACCGTTGAGGATGATGAGTATGTTGACTCTCTTTTTGTGGTGATGGCATACACTTGTTGAAATTTATCAAATTGTACACTTTAAATATGTGCAGCTTATTGTATGCCAATTGTACCGCAATAAAACTTTATAAAATTAAGGACCCCAAAGAGCTTTTTTGTTTCTATGGGTTATATCTATCAGTATTTATCAAACTAGATATTAAAATGGAGGGACTTTTAAACTATTATCTATATATATAAAAGCCTAAGTGACTGTTATGACCAGACAACTGGCCAGTAGCTATGATGCGCACTGACCACCAGGGGGGTGGTTAGTGCGCTCTCACAGCCAACTTCCCGCAGCCGGCCAACCTCCCGCGGTCCCTCCCCCCGCTGGCCGACCTGATCGGGACTGGGCGAGACGGCCCCGATCGCCGGCCAGGCCGAGGGACCCCACTCATGTACGAATTCGTGCACCGGGCCTCTAGTTTTAAAATAATACTAAACTTAATTTTAACATTTTTCATAGGTATAGTTACAAAAAAAAGAGTTTAGAAGTAAGGTGTGTGTTTTCCATTTCTCTGCGTCTCTTTAACATCTGCTTTGTGTGTTTAGTCTGTCACAATATGTTGTTTGAGTTTGAAGCATATGAAGAAACTTCGCTTCACATTTATATGCCCTTAAGAGGAGGAACCTTTGATAGTGTTTTTCAGATAATGGATATTCGTCTTTGATTTGATATCAGATCTTGACAAAAGGGTCTTTGCAATTGTTGCAATGTAGAATCTGAAACTTTTTTGTATTTCTCTTATATTTAAAAGCCATGGGTTTATTTGCACTTGGATGGATCTTACCTGATAGAATTAGTCTGTCTTTTATGTATAGACTAGAGGCCTGGTGCACGAAATTTGTGCACTCGGGGGGTGTCCCTCAGCCCGGCCTGCACCCTCTCACAGTCCAGGAGCCCTCAGGGGATGTCTGACTGCCCTGGAGGCAGGAGAGGCTCCCGCCACTGCCGCTGCACTCGCCAGCCATGAGCCCGGCTTCTGGCTGAGCAGCGCTCCCCCTGTGGGAGCACATTGACCACCAGGGGGCAGCTCCTGCGTTGAGTGTCTGCCTCCTGGTGGTCAGTGCGTGTCATAGCAACCGGTCATTCTGCTGTTCAGTTGATTTGCATATTAGCCTTTTAGTATATAGGCTATTACTACTTAATTGGTACTTTTAATATTTAGTCACTTGCCTTTTCTGTTAAATGCCCCAATTTCTCAAAAATAGAAATTGGGCCCAGCCAGCGTTGCTCAGTGGTTGAACGTTGACCTATGAACCAGGAGGTCACGGTTCAATTCCCGGTCAGGGCACATGCCCAGGTTGCGGGCACAGTCCCCCAGTGTGGGACTTGCAGGAGGCAACCAATCAATGATTCTCTCTCATCATTGATGTTTCTCTCTCTCTCTCTCTCTCTCTCTCTCTCTCTCTCTCTCTCTCTCTCTCTCTCTCCCCCTTTCCCTCCCAACCCCCCTTCTTCTCTGAAATCAATAAAAATATATTTTAAAAAAATAGAAACCAGCCCCTATGTTTTCCCATTTTACTTTTATAGGAGAACCAAGGTATCTAGACTTGTTTCCATTGCACTATGTACATTGCTTTTTGTTTTGAATTTAATTTTTCACTCTTTTACTGAAATAGACTCTCTGAGTAGACTGCAGTTATGATAAAAACAAAACAAAACAAAACAAGACACCCACATTTATTCTAAAGGCTGTTGCTCCTGCAAGGGAGTTTGCCTGCTTTTGCTGGGGAGCTTTGAGGAGGGAATCTGGGTCAGCAGCAGTGAATGAAGATGCGGGGTGAGCCTCTGTAGACATGCTCATGAGACGCTGTGGGTGGAGGCGGCTGTTCTCCGCGCTGTGCCTGAGGGCTGCTTGGGGCTGGGCGGCGGTCCTGCTGTGGAGGGTAGCCAGTGCCGTCCACATCTTAAACATCCTTCTCCAGGATGGGGGAGGAGATGGACAATCGTGGGGTTTACCAAAGGGTAAGAAATATAAGCAGAAAAAATGTATCTGTAAGCACCATCACTAGTCTTTCAAAGTTTATTTTGGAAATGATAGGCTATTGTGTGCATTCTTTTGGGGCTCCTAATGCTTTTCATACTAAGTGTAAATTACTTTCCAAGAAGTTTGGTGTATAGTGGAAGACAGAGGGAAAGACAGAGAGAAACATCGACGTGAGAGAAATACATTGATTGGTTGCCTCCTGTATGAGCCCCGACCAGGGCCTGGGCCAGGGAGGAGTCTGCCCTTGACCAGAACCAAACCTGGAACCTTTCAGTCCACAGGCCGATGCTCTGCCTACTGAGCCACACCAGCCAGGGTTTATACACTTTCTAAAAAGTTTTTGTCAAAGGCACTAGCAGGTATGATTGTTTTATATTGTACTAGGTTTCCTACAGAAACTCAACTCCAGTGGGGAAACTGGTACGTTGTAACTTTTGTTCCATGTTTCTATTTGCAGGGTCTCCAACTGCATTTCTTGAAGAGAAAATGGCCTTCCAGGGGTATCAGAACAACCAGAACTGGCCAGAAAACACAAACTTTTACTTTGAACCCGAGCAAGTGGTGAATCCTGTCCAGACTGGTAAGTGCAGGCTTGCCTGTGACTGCTGAATGCAAACTAGACATAAGCATGAGAAAGCCACAGCCACCACTCGGATCAAACATTTAGCCTAAATACAGCTCGGGAAGTACAAGCGAAGTGTAGCTGAAGCCCTGGAGGTGGAAGTGACCCTCCTCTCTGGGCCTCTCTCCGTCGTAGGCACATGCCCTCTGGCTCTCTCCCCTGCAAAACCTGTTTTGAATAAAGTAACTGAAATTCATATTCATTGAAGTTTAATTCTTCTAAAAGGAAGTATTACAATAATAATAGCACAATTTTTTCCTTTTCATTGAATGTATTGGGGTGAGTCTGGTTAACAAAATTATACAGGCCTCAAGTGCACAGTCCACACACAGCTGTACACTGTTGTGTGTTCACCACCAAGTCAGGTCTCCGTCCATCAGTCACCATTTCATGGCACCGTTTGTTGATGCCTATTTTGCCCCAGGCATAGTGCTACAGCCTGTATATATGTGTGTGTGTGTGTGTGTGTATTATATGTGTTTCTTACCTAACTCTGCCAAATATATATTATACTCGTTTGACAGAAGAGAAAAACCAAGACTCACACCCACTTTATAAAATTCAAAGTAATCTGTGGAGTCGGAAGGCCTATCTGAGTGGGAAGCGGCGAGGAGCGGATTGCAGGAGGCCTCCACGTGGAAGCCTCAGTGCCTCCGGGCCGAGTGACCTGGCTGAGAGCTCACGTTGTCTCCACTGAGATGGGGCTTTTTTGCTCTTGGACTTACAAGAGACACATAGCTGGTTTCAAATTAGTGAATATTTATTGATTTCTTACATGTACAGTGACATTACCTCAATTTATTGAACTTACTATTGACAACACACGTATAACCAATCAGCACTCACTGTAGGGTAGTAAGGAGTGCTGTCTTTGTAGTGGTGTTCACTGGGGTTGAGTTTTCGATCCCTTTTCCCTCCAGATCCCTACCAGATGCACTGCGGTGACGGCCTGGACGATCTGCTCTTCTTTCCCGGCGGCGCTAACAGCGCCTCCGCACTGACGCGGCAGAGTGACCCTCTGAGAGACGGTACGGTACGGCTCCTCCCGCTGGGCTGGCCGCTCCCTTCAGACAGTTAACGTGGTCTTTACCCATCACCTTTGAAGTTCACTAGGCACAGCCACGCTTAGGGGCTGTGGCTGGGACAGGCACTTTCTAGACCAATCGCAGGAGAGCATTCAGTTGGGCTTTCTGGGCTGCTCACCTCGCGTGATGGGATCTTGAATTCTATGTCCTACGGCCAGATTCTGCCTCCACATTTTAGTGCCTCATTCAATGGCCTTGGGCAAGTTTTGTTTATAACTTTAGTTTCTTTTATCTAATAAGGGGCCAACTGTAGTTCCTACATTAAAGATGAGCTAAGATCAAATCAAATTATGGAAAAGCATTTTGCATATTGTTCATTACATAGTAAACATGAAACAGATCTTAGTTATGAATTGGGAGTATCCACATTTATGGTGCTGCATAACTTTTACACCGAACTTTTCTTCTCCTCACCTTGGGTTTCAGCGGGACTATTTAACAAGAAGACGGATGAACAAGAGCAGAATAGTTTATTAATGCATGTAGCATTCATCATGCAGGAGAAAAGCAACACAAGGTGGTTTCTTAGAATTTCTGTTTCTGTAGCATCTTCAGTAAGAGCATTACATTTGTAGAGAAATGACAGGACAAAGGAAGCCATTTTAGACTGAAGGCGGCAGCCTGAGGGGCAGGGTGCGGAGGGAACTCATGGTTTGCCTGCAGCTTGCTCTGGACCCCCTCTGGGCTGGGAACAGTTTAATCTCAGTAAAATCTCAGGCAGAAATGGGGGGGGTCCTTTTCTAGGTTTGCTGCTGCTTAATTGCCTTCAACTCAAACTAATTTTTCAGTCAAAAAGACATATTTTGGGGTGACATATTCTGGTTCCCTTCACTGCCCAGCATCAGTAAGTCCCACTTCAGACAGTGCTTGTGATTCTGTCTTTGTAAAGATCCTGGCTAATGGCCCTGGCCGGTGTGGCTCAGTGGATAGAGCGTCGGCCTGCGGACTGGGGGGTCCCGGGTTCGATTCCCGTCGAGGACATGTACCTGGGTTGCGGGCACATCCCCAGTGGGGGGTGTGCAAGAGGCAGCTGATCGATGTTTCTCTCCCATCGATGTTTCTAACTCTCTATCCCTCTCCCTTCCTCTCTGTAAAAAATCAATAGAATATATTTTGAAAAAGAAAAAAAAGATCCTGGCTAATAATATGTTTCATTAGGTTTTTCTTTGAAGGATGTTAAGTGAGTTGACCTTGATGTTACCCATCTTGTCTCCTGATACTTAGATTTTGGCTTTGGCTCCTGTTTTCCCAGTTCACTAGGGAGTGAGTCGTTTAGATGCATTGACTTCTTTCCTCACAGCACCTTTCTTCTCTCCTTTTGTGCTCCCTCGCTTTTCCCCCAATGTAACCCCTATCACTCCACACCCAGCCACCGCAGTCACCTCCTGACTGAGTTCCTGCTGCCTTTTAAAATCCATCCTGATTAGACCTGGAAGACTGGCCCCTCTGCGTCCTGTTCTGTTTGTCATCTCGTTTTCATGAGTAAGACTCAAGGTGCCTTGTTTGTTTTCCCTGCTCAGGCCTAACTCTCTCTGGCTTTCCAGATCCCCTGTTCGCTCTGACCGTCTTTCCCTGGCTGATCCGCAAGGTGTGCAGCATTGAATCAGACGGACCTCATAGTTCCAGACACATCTCGTCCTGGTGGCCTCTCCGTACTGCTTTTTTGCTCATTGTTCTCCGTCCTTGACATTGACTCCTCTCTCCTCTTCTTGCTCTTGCTTCTCCTCAGAAGCCTTCTGTGGCTATTCTGGTCCTCGTGGTTGATTTTAAACTCTGACAGCACCTCGTTCATACTATAACTTCTGTATTATTTGATCTATGTCGAAGATCTTGCCTCTCTAGCTAAACTGTAATCATGTTGATAGCAAGGGGTTATTAAATGCACTATTTTTTAAAAAATATATATTTTATTGATTTTTTACAGAGAGAATGGGAGAGGGATAGAGAGTTAGAAACATCGATGAGAGAGAAACATCGATCAGCTGCTTCCTGCACACTCCTTACTGGGGATGTGCCTGCAACCAAGGTACATGCCCTTGACTGGAATCGAACCCGGGACCCTTGAGTCCGCAGGCCGGCGCTCTATCCACTGAGCCAAACCGGTTAGGGCTTAAATGCACTATTAAGTCTGGCAGTGGACAGCATAATAATAATCTTTTGACATTATCTAGTTCTTAATAATTTACAAAGCATTTCCACAAAATTGTTTCTAACTTTGAAAAAGGAGGTGTTAATCTCTTTATGGGTGAGAAAGTTAAGACCCTCGATTCTTTACTCTACGTTGTATCAGTTGTGATGTTGAATCTTTGAAACGCACGCTGGGAGGTTGACTCAGCACTCCAGGGCTACGGTGGCACCGCACAGCCTGCTCATCAGCCAGGAAGCTGGAGAATGTTGGCAGCGTTTCCCCAGAACTGTCTTGCTTTGTTTTCATTGGCATGTTCCCTTCGGTCTCCATGCTTGTGGCAGTAGAGAAAGCTTACTTTAAATGTCCAGTACCTTCTTCCCCCCATGCTGACATGTTTGTTTGTGTTTCACTATTAGGTCACCTTCCTTGCGACACATTTACTCCTGAAGCAGTTGTACCTCAGGGCTGGCCTGTGGAAGCCCCGCACTCCCCCCAGGCGGGGGTCTTCATTTCCCCAGAGGCCACACCACCTCTGCAACCCACAGCAGGTAAAGGATTAGAACCCCTCTTATCGGTGTGTGGTGGCAGTATTTTTTAGCAGCATATAACAGTGTAGACAAAAATGTCAGATTTGTCACAAATATTTTAAAACTTATATTACTGATTTCACAGCTAGAGAAATGTAGGTGTAGTTGAGATATAAGACTTGGGGTTAATGGGCAAAGAAAATCCCTTTTTAATTTGGTGCAGATTTCAGATTCTAGGGCCCACATTCCCTTTCTGACAATAATTATAAACCTGTATTGTTTTTTTTAAACATTGGGTGTTTTTCTTCTTTGCCTTTTTTCCTCCATTATTTGTTCTCCCAATAGCCTATTCTTTTACGTATTGGGACTGTCAGAGTAGGCACAAAGGCATTCACTGGCCAGCTTTTTAGTTATGTTTGGGGTGTTAGGGTCACAAAAGCCAGATATTCCTGTGCTCTAAGAAAGTGAGTTTTGAATGCAGAACTCTGAGCAGACTATGATGGCTCCTAAATGTCCAACGTATTTCCCTTAGAGCCAGCCGGGGAGAGAGAAATGGCACCAGAAGAGAGGGCATCGACCAAAGCATCGGAAACGAGGATGGGACTGACGGCTGCTGACATGGCACCATCTAGAGAAACAGAGATGGCCCTGGCTCAGGACATGGCGCCAGGCACAGAGACAGAGACACTGGCCACAAGCGTGGCATCACCTACCAAAGAAGATGTGTCCTTTGCCAAGAACATGGACTCACCCATTGAGTCAGACGTGGCTGTGGTCACGGATGTGGTACTGCCTATAGAATCAACGGAAACCCCAGCCAAGGGTGCAGTGCTCTTCAGAGACACAGAGCGGGCACCACCCATAGAAATGGACGCGGCTCCAGCTGAAGGCGTGGTGTCACTCACAGAAAGGGAGATGGCATTGGCTAAGGACATTGCATCACCCACAGCCAAGGAGTTGGCTTTGTCCTCGGGAACAGAGGTGGCCCGGGGCAAGGACATGGCCCCGCCCCCAGAAACAGAGGTGCCAGTCAAGGACATGGCCCCGCCCCCAGAAACAGAGGTGGCCCTGGGCAAGGACATGGCTCCGCCCCCAGAAACAGAGGTGGCCCTGGGCAAGGACATGGCTCCGCCCCCAGAAACAGAGGTGGCCCTGGGCAAGGACATGGCTCCGCCCCCAGAAACAGAGGTGGCCCTGGGCAAGGACATGGCCCCGCCCCCAGAAACAGAGGTGCCAGTCAAGGACATGGCTCCGCCCCCAGAAACAGAGGTGGCCCCGGGCAAGGATGTGCCTCTGCTTCCAGGACCAGAGCCATCCCTGGCTAAGGATGTCGCACCACCTTCAGAAACAGAGGCGGCCCCAGTTCCGGTGAAGGACATGGGAACTGTACGGACACCAGGAAAACCAAGCGAGGGCTCCCAGTTCGCATCTCCCCAGAACGAGGGGCCGTCAGCTGTGCCTGCTGCCATGGTTTCCCCAGGTGCGGACTCACATGTGTTCAGTCTTTCTGTCTACCAGGGGTGGTCTCCATCGGGCCAGGGACAATGAAGACAGTGCTTTGCAGATCTGTACACATTCCTACTCTCCCAGACGTTACTTCTCACCTCACCTCCTCCAGCACCGTCTTCGTCCCACTCTCTGCCGATCTTGTTCCTCTTATAGATCAGTGAGCAGTAAGAGGGGCATCACAACCTCACTCCTCATCTGCCTCCCTGACTGCTTGTGTCTGTGTCCAGAGACTCTGCCCCTCCTGTTCCTGGGAGTAGCATCCCTGCTTCTGATTAAGGCCACCTCTGTTTTGTACTAGATCCCATCTCTTCTTGCTCTTCTTGTGATTGCTCTGGTCATTCTCTCTCTCTCTCTCTCTCACTCTCTCTCTCTCTCTCTCTCTTAATCCTCACCCAAGGATATGTTTCTATTGATGTCTTTAGTGAGAGAGGAAGGGGGGGAGAGAGAAAGATGAGAGAAACATTGATGTGAGAGAAACATCAATTGGTTGTTTGCCTCCCCTGTGTGCCCGACTGGGGATTATCAAGATGATCCACCAGAGATGAGCCCCAGCCTCTGAGGTGCCCAGGACAGCGCTCCGGGCCAGCGAGCACCCCGCCAGGGGCTCCCCTTCTTCCTCTCAGCAGCGCTTTCCCTCCAGTGGGCCCTGCCCACCAGCATGCAAGCACTTGTTATTGTCCCATTTTAAAAACAAACAAGCCCCTCCAATTCCACCCCCCACCCCCTCCCTGCTGCCCTCACTGCAGCCCCTCAGTCCTCAAACGCTCCTCCGTCCCCAGCTCTGGAAGGTGGAGAAATAGCTGAGTCGTGCTTCTTGGAAACCTGTGTGGTTTTACTGTCACCTTTAGAGCCAGTCACAGCTGTGGGCCAAACGTCCGCCTTGCCACCAGACGAGGCATCTGTGCCAGAGAAACTAGAGCAAAGGCAGCCGCTCAGCCCTCAGCCTCCGGAGCCGCCTGCAGCGCCCTCAGGTGGGTCGGGAACCACGGCCCTGGGAGGGTGGGTGCGGCCGTGGCCTTGCCCCTGGTCGCAGGTGGTGATCAGCAGACTGTTGATGAGGTCTGTTCTCTTAGATTTTGTCTTGTTTGGGCAGAAAGTCAGCTTGTTATCTACTTTTCAGTGATCACCACGCCAACCCAGGACACCTAATGCAGGTCAGCTGTTCCCCACTCTGTCCCGTGTGGTCTCAGGCAGGTTACTGAACGGCCCTCAGCTTGCTCCGCTGTGAGAGGAGGATGTTGGTTCATGTTCCATGAGCCCCTGGCGACAGTGTCACAGCCCGGCCGCATGGGCACCGCCCGGGAGCTCGGCTCCACCTCAGCCTCCCGAGTTTGCAGATAATTCTTATGCCCTTACCTGTGGGAGGCCCTGCTCCCGAGGCTTCCTGCCTTCAAGTCCGTTACTTTGTATTGTGAGCCAGAGACGTGCGTAGTTTATCGTCTTGAGTCTCTGCTTGCCTTCCCGTGACGGTTAGAATGTGACCCGGAGGCAGGGCTATGGTTATTTCCTTTACGTCCTGTGCTTTGCACACTGAAGAGCCAGCACCAGGAAGTACCACAGTTAAGTTTAGGGTGTTTGTTTGTTTGTTTTTTAATATATTTTATTGATGTTTTACAGAGAGGAAGGGAGAGGGATAGAGAGTCAGAAACATTGATGAGAGAGAAGTATCGGTCAGCTGCCTCCTACACACCCCCTACTGGGGATGTGCCCACAACCAAGGTACATGCTCTTGACTGGAATCGAACCTGGGACCCTTTGGTCCCCAGGCCGACGCTCTATCCAGTGAGCCAAACCAGCCAGGGCAAGTTTAGGTTTTTTTAAGATGTCGTTTTAGTGACTCAGCATATCAATAAAGATTTATCAAGTTCTTAATATGCACAAAATACACCATGCTGAAGCATAGAGGTAGCTAAGTCGGGGCCCTTGCCCTTCCATCATTTTATTACAGCCTGGATGGAAAGAGAAGTCCCCAGGCATGAACACTGAAACCAAAGATCTATGTAATTGAATTAGTTTAAGAGATGGCACCAAATACTAGTAGCTACTGATTAATTTCCAAGTTAAATGTTATAAATGTTGTAGGGTACGAAAGCCTAGCCATTTTTTTAAGAGAAGCAATTATTGATCTGAGGTATTAAATAAAGGGTAAGATTGGGAGGAATTGGGTGGGTAGGTATTTGAATATTCTCTGGAGCATTTCGTGGGTCAGACCTGACAAGAGCTGTCCTAGACCCGCTCTTCGTGGGCCCTTTCTAGGGCTCAGATCCTGCAGCCTCGACGTGGAGGCAGGCGCTGGAGCAGTGGCTCCTGAAACACTTCCAAGGGGTTTCTCCCAGTCGTTCTCACTCATTGTCCTACTTGGCGTTTCTGTCGTTCTCTGCCTTTGGGAAAGGACATTTAGGAACAGAAATTGAAATCCAGCACATTTGTCTTTTACAGTAGGAGGTTCTGGTTCTGGAACGATGAGATTATTTCTCTGGCCCAAATACGAATTCAGTATCTTTTTCTTTTCCTTTTCTTCTTCTTTTTTAGTAGTATAAGTCTGGTCTGTTTCCCAGAATTTATCTGGTTAGTTTGATAACTGATTAGTATAATATTGGTGACAGACTCTTAGAATTATAAATTCAAATGCCACCAAAAAGAAATAGGAGTTTACCATTTTATTGCAGAATTGGGAATTATGTGCCTAACAAAAATAATGACAAATATAAACAAGTATCAGATGAGAGCCATAGGCAGTAAATGCTTATTATAGGGGTTAGGAAATCTCTGAATTTCTTTTCTCCAGTTTTAAATACTTTGTAAATATGTTTGAAAAAAACATTTAAGATGATGATCTTTGTTAAATATTTGCTAATCCCAGTTAAGGGTGAGAAATATTTCAGGAAAAAAACTTTTCCTAAATGAATTATGATGTGGGTTGGCGAAAATAGACTACGTAAATGAGCCAATAAGTGGACTTTTTAAGAAACAATAACAAGGAGTTTTCTGTTTGGAATCTTGGCCATCTCCGTGTATTGCAGGTTCCCTTCCCACACCAGCCAAGCAAGTGTGCCGGCCCAGGGACCGCAGGGCCGCCCGGCCCCGGCCCGCCAGGGTCCCTCCTGAGCTGCTGGGAGGCTCTTCACGGAAGACTCTCGATCCCGGGCTGGGCCCCTGCTCCTTGCCGGAGCCGGGCTGGGTCTCTGGCTCATTTCCCTGTGGTGAGCCTGGGAGCCAAAGGAAAACCACTCCTGCTGACTTCCTTGAGACACAGAGGGAGCCTGGCAGGGAGGCCTGGGAGGTAGAGAGCACAGCAATGATGAAGAAGAAAAAGAAGAGACCAAAGCAAAAGCGATGTTCCCCACCCCGGGGCGGGGGGCCCTGGGGTGATGACAGTGCAAAAGAGGCTGACGGCCGTCCCCTGGCAGCTGACCCACAGAAACCAGGTGTCCTCCCCAGCCAGCCTGCCACTGTGGGCGGACAGCATGGACCGGCCTCCAGGGAAAGCCCGGAAAAGGATGGTGGGGTTGACTCTGGGACAGCCAAACCGGCCGCTGAGAGCTTGGTCTCGGAAAGCCCCAGGGTTCCTTCCTGTCCTTGGGAAGAACCCCCTAAAGCCCCAGCGAATTCTCAGCTCCAGCTGAGCAGAGAGGCAGAGGTCAAAGGTAACAAGTCAGAACCACAGAGCCAAGACAGGAAATCCCTGCAGCAGGGTGGGTGCAAACCACAGACTGCTCCCCACCTGGCGACCCCTCTCAGACCAGAGGGGTCCCTGGCGGAAGTTTCTGCACACAAAATAGAAGCTCCTTGGGAGGTCAGAGCCCAGGAGGGTTGCTTTCCTGTCTCGGACCAAGAGGCTACGGGGCCAGTTGTAAAACCCACAGCAGCAAAAGAGCTGCCTAATCCGACACGCAGTTTGACAGCGAATAATCCACTAGAAAGCAGCCTGAAAGAAGGGCGTGATGGAAGGACAGTGCCCGCGCTGCAGACTGACAACCAGGAAGCGTTCTCTGAAGCAGCTGAGGATGTTAAGGAACTTCACAAGGAAGCGTTTCCCACGCAAGGACAAGAGATGAGCATCTTAGCTTCGGAGCAGCTGCCACAGGGCAAGATTCAGGTTCCTGGGCCCGGGAATGAACCACCTAAGAGAACAGCAGGTGATGGCAAGAGCAGGAAGGGAAGGGGGAGTTCTGGGAAAGTGAGAGCGAGTTCTGGGAAGGCAAAAGCAAGGGCTGAGCTGCCAGTCCTTCCCGACAGCCAGGGAGAGGGCAGAGCTGCTCGGGGGCCAAGTGCGCCAGCCCCTGAAGCAGAAGGAGCGCTTGCTGGGGATGGGAGGGAGGAGCCGAGGCTGGATTCTTCCCAGCAGCCGGGGGTCAGGGCTGCTCTCCCTGAGGCAGGGCTCGAGGGGGCGCCTAAGGAGACTGGCCCCAGTGTGGCCAGCACCTTGCAGATGCTGACTCCTTTGGAAACTAGGTCAGGTATGACTCAGACTCCCAGCACCACAGCAGACAGAGGAGCTGTGGCCATAGATCTGGGTGTCAGTAACCAGAGCAAAGAAGGAAAGTGTCCGTGGATGGATCGCGAGGCAGCTCCCAGGGTTTCTGAAAAGCCTAAAAAAAGAAGCAGTGAAGGCAAAAACAAAAAGTTTAAAAATAATTACTCTGCACAGCTTGCTAGGGTGGAGAGCAAGGAAGAAGTCCTCAGCCCACCTTCCATAGGGAAGGATGGAGGTGCTGGCACTCCCCATCCAAACAAAGACTCAGCACTCACTTTCCCCCCCAGTCACGAGCCTTTGCTCTCACAGACATCAAATGCACCCACAGTGGAGGTGGTTGACGGAAAGGCTAGAAATATTGAGGTTAATTCTTTTGAGCTCGGGGCTCTGGGTGGGAACAAAACAAGTACAGTCAAGGGTGCTGCTGTTATTGAAGTAGCTACCCAGGTGACAGATGTGAGCTGCCAAGACCAAAGCCAGGGGGCGGGACTTGTCCCTTCAGTCCCGCCTGCAGAGCGTAAGACAGATGCAGCCCGGGGGCCCACTGCAGCGAGGGACAGCCCGAGCAAAAGGAGTGATGACGGGAAAAGCAAGAAGGTGAAAAATAGCTTTTCTGAGAAGCACATTTTGGAGAATAAGACAGATGCAGCAGAAAGACATGTTCCCATGGAAGCCACAGGAGACCACAGAATTGAAGGAATGGGCTATGTGGATGAAAATAGAAATATTACATTTACCTGCCCCCGAACACCATCTGAGGTCATGAGTGCGTCAGCCCCTCCAGAGGCTCTGCATTCAGCAGCCTGTGAAAAACTGCCCACTCCTAGTCCTCAATTAGTAAAGGGAGGTGAAGCCTTTACAGGCACCTTGGCAGAAAGTAGGCAAGGGACAGCTCTGGCCCAGATCTCCGAATGGTCAGTGGTGGGTCATTGCAGCAAAGATGGCGTCCCAGAGCAGGAAAGAGCCCCGGCCGCCTCCGCTGCCAGGCCCCATGCAAGCCCAGAAGGAGGCGCCCTGACCCTCCCAGCAGCCACAGAAACAGGGCAGCGCCCTGGGGACCGCTGTCCTGAGCATAAAGAGCAGCTGGCTGAGCCCGTGGAGAACGAAGCAGGGGTAGATGGAGGGCGTGTGGGGGGAGAATCTGAGTCAGTGCCCAGGGGGGCATCTAAGCGTCCAGCAGAGGAAATCACAGAACCAGCCAAGGGCCCCTGTCCTGCAGCGCCCACGGCAGACCAGAGCCCACCTGAGCGCGGAGGCCCCGGGGTGCGAGCCGGCGGGAGTCCCATCCCAGCATCTCCAGTGAACAGAGAGGCAGAGGCTGGGGAGGGCTCTGCTTCCGGTCACACCCCCGACTTCCCCGGAGACGGAGCACACGGGCCCCTTTGCTGTGAGGACCCACGTGCTGAAGGCAGAGCGTCCAGGGGCCCCGCTGGTTTGAATAAGGAGATGGAGGTGACTCTTCCGACTCCAAAAAGTGAAAAGGACCAATGGGAAGGAAGCAGCCTGGCTCCTCAAGTCACAGAGTCAGCACCAGAACTCCAGTTGGATTTCTCCGATGGCCAGCTTGGCGCTGCCCCCTCGAGTGCGGTAGAGAAGTTAGTAGTGACTGCCTGCCAGGGGCTTCAGCTCCCAGAACCCAAAGATAAGGTCTCGGAGGCACCTGAGAAAAGGACAGAAAAATCTGAACCGAAGGCTCTGGGCGAAGGGAAGAAGGAAGAAAAAAGAGTGGCAGAGCCCATGAAAGGCTACATGAGACCCACCAAGTCCCGAGGACTTGCTCCACTTTCGCCAAAGTCTACGGTCCAGGAGCGCGAGAGACCCAAGCACGCCACGCCCAGCGGTAGGAGCCTGCCAGGCGCTGTGTGTGTGCTGTGGCTGTGAGTCCGCATCAGAGAGGCACAGAGCTTGTGCTTTGGTTCCATCCAGACTTAATTCTCCGTGTTAATCAGTGATTTGTTGGCATGAAAAACGTATAACTTCTAATGACGTGTTTTCTGCAGCCCAGGCATGTCTTGTGCCAGCTTGAGGAGGCTGGTGACTTGATTGCATGCCTTCTTACCCAGCAAGGAGCCTGAGTTTTAGGTGGAGGTGAATTTCAAACATGAATTGCTTAGCAGAAGGCTGTCACTATCCACTATCCTTAATTTTTTGTTTAAAGTGTGCCTTGTATGTGTAAAAGTTCCAGCCACATTTAATCATTATTTTGTGTAAGGAGGAGAAAGCATTTTACATCCGTTTATTCTTATACTATTACTTACTTACTAATTATTGTGACTGTCTAGTTATTGTGTGGTAGCAACTGTGAACCTGCTTGTACCCCCCCCCCCCCCCCCCGGGTGTGTCTCTTGGGCTGGTGGGACTGATACCCAAGCTGCTCTCTCTCAGATGAAGGGAAACGGGCCGCCTGCTGGCGCAGACGTCGCTTGTGCTTCCAGGAGAGACCAGGGGAGGGACCTCGCGAGGCAGCCCGTCACTCACAGTCCGCTGCTTACAGCCGCTGGCCCGCAGTTGCCCGTGGGGTAGAGCTTTGGGCTTAGACTGTGTCCATCAAACAGTCTACATCCACGGGCAAGTCTGTGAAACTTGCCCATGTGGGATTCCTCATAATTTTGTCATTTTTGGCTCTAATCAATCAAGTAATTCCCATGAGATTAAGAAAGATGATTCCTTAAAGATTTAGGAATGTTATCCCCCCCCACACACACACACACCCTGAAAAAGTATACATCTAACCTGACTTCCCTGAGCCTAACCTCCAAAAATTGGTTCCTGGCCTTTGAAGGTTTTCACAGCCCACAGATGATGCTGTTTCTCAGTCACTGTCTCCCACCGTGCACGCTGCAGCTACTAACCCCAGAGATGAAGGTGCCACTTGGCCTTGGCAGCCAGCTGGGCTTGGGAGGCTGCGCCGTGGGTGGGGGGCGTGCTGTGGGCTTGTTGGGGCGAAGCGTGTGCTGTGCATGCCCTGTTCCCAGTGGGGAGCACTGCTGTGTGAGCCAGGGTGCTGGCGGGGGCTCTTCCATAAGATCTGCTCATCTTCTCGGTGTTTATCTTCTACTAGCTCTCCTGTTGCCAATGCGGAAAATGAAGTGGAATGCAGGAGCTTCCAGCTTCTGTTCAGGTTTCCAGTGTTCTGTCCAGGGCTTTAGTTTAGTTTATAGGTCTCAGCAGGGTTTCCTTTTCTGAAACCTCCCATCTCTTTCTGCTCAGTATCTTCCAAGAGCTGTGGAAAGAGGGTTTGTCTGGTTTGGAAGGAAGCAGAGCTGTGGAGCTGCGGGCCTGCCTCGGCCAGGCCAGGCTCAGCCTGTGTGAGGCGTGGCCGCGCGGAGGGGCTGCAGAGAGGGTGATGGATTTCGGACAAAATTTATTGTTTCTTCTCTGAATTCTAGAATACCTTTTCCCTAATGTGAATGTAATCTATACATTTTAATAGTTAAACCCTTTTTGTACTCGTTTTTGAATAGGTAGTACATTCACATGGTACAAAGGGGGGTACACCGTAAAGTGTAAGTCTGCCTCCCCCCAGGCACCCCATCCAGTCTGAGCACAACTTGTTGGAAAAGGGCTTCCTGTGGGGCGGTGTGTTTTGTGACGTTGAAGGGGCGATCGTGATGGACCCCGTGGGTGCTGTTGCTCCACAGAAGTCCCCCTGGAGCCAGGAGAGCGGTGGGAGCAGGGCCCCTGGCAGGTGGTGCTTGGGCGGGACAGCTGTGGGCGCCTGTGCACAGCCCTTCCCTCTGCGGGGGCAGCGCCCAGCCTCCTTTTTCTCAGCTTCATTCCTTTTTCTCAGTTTGCTCGAGCCCATCAGCTGACTTCCATCAGCCGGGAATGTCAGTTGATGGTGGGAAATTCTCTTGGTGTGAAACTGTCTAAATCCCACATCCTCACAGTTTCAAGGCCCCTGTACATAAATAAAATGTGTGCAGCCTGTGAAGAAACAGTTGGTAAGTTTAGAACTTGCTCCACTTCCACACCCGGAGAAGTGCCGCCGGGTAACACCTTTCCGTAGAGGATGCCATTCGTGAGGCTCCTTTCCTGTTGCTTCCTCCCACTGACTCTCTCATTCTTTGGCTTTTTCATCTTCCTGGCTGAATATGAATGAAATTTATGGAGAATTCTCTATATATGCACAACTAAAGAGAAACTTGCTATATGCTCAGCACTATCTCACGTGGTTTTCGCCCTTAAACAGTTCTCCTCACCTGATTTCAGTGAGAACATCTCGTCTGCAAGGCGTGCAGCACACGTCAGCTGTTCCGCTCTAAGGGTTCTTCCCCTCGCATCTCCTCCCCCACTGTTACCCTCCACCCTCTGGCTGACAAGTAGCATTGGGGGGTTCAGGAAACCAGTGACAAGCAACAGCTTCTGACGTGGGCTGTTGCCGACATATGTACTTGCTTAGAAGGGGAGCGGCCCTGTGTGCTGGGGCAGGTGAGCCTGGCTGGCGCGGACCTGGAGGACGGTGGGTGTGTGTTAGGTTCCTTGACAGGGTGTTTCCATAAATCACTTAGTGTAGGTTTGTGCTGTGGGTGGGCCACTGGTGCGGCCTCCGTTTCTGTGGGTCCCAATATGGATGACCTGGGTCAAGGGTCACATAAATCAGATTACTAGCTCCGGCTGTTTTCATTCGTCTGTTTGCATTCCAACTTTGGAAAGTTAATCAGGGAGAATCATGATTCTCTTGATTCTCATGTACTAAGAAATGTTTCTAAAATTTAGTTGAATGTGGTTTTAAAGTGCTTCTGCCGGTAAGTAAAGAAAGAGATAGCAATTGTACAGCCTCCAGCTTTGATGAGTGTCACAGGCCTTGTCACCAGTAGAATGACTGACTTGTATTGTAATGACGACGGTTAGAAACGGTCCCCTGGAGACAGTAGCAGGTAGCATTTGGTCAGTCTGGAAAGTAGCTTTGTTGCATGAGGAACGGATAAGAAATGCAGGGCATTTGCTCCAGTTGTGGAGCAAATCAGGAGCAAATCTGGACCCGTCGAGGACTAGCTCAGGGCACAAGGCAAAACCAGACCCATCCGCCCGTGCATCCGCTGAGATGGGCCCTGCGGCGGAGCCAGCTCCCACGAGGCTGGGCATGTCTGTCCTCTGTGGTCTGATGAAGAGCCTTGGAGACCACCTGCGACCAGATGCATGGGAGGGGATTCGTGCACTTTCCTCAGACTTGCAGAATGGAGCCTAAACATCTTTAGCCCAAGGCGGCACAGTTCAGATCAGCGCCTGCCTAGGTGAGTGGAGTGATGGGACGGTGAGGTCACGTGCTTCAGCACCAGTGCAGAGGGAGTTCACCCGTCTGCCCCGAGAGCCTGCTTACTTAGTGTGTGCCAAGCGCTGTGCTGGACACGGAATGGCAGAGTGGACAGGTGTGACTCCCGCCCTTTAGAAGCTCCCAGGAAAGGCACATAGATACAGTTATGCTGTAGCTTCCAAATCCCGAGAAAGGGCAGGGCAAGTGAAGTGTTGCCAAAGCAGGAAGGAGCCAGCTTCCAGGGCAGAAAGGATTTAATGAGCCAAAAGCTAGCCAGAAAGGACCAGGCCCTGGGGCACGAAGCCGAAGCCAGCTGCAGCGGGTGGGGCGGCGAGGGGCAGGCAGCATGCCCGCAGTCCTGGGGTTGACAGGCACTTCCATACATTGTGTTTGGGGGAAACGGTGCTTTGAAAGAACTCCCATGGGCCATAGATAGAGGGTGGCAAAGGCGAAGCGGGCGGAGTTCTTGGACAGCACGCAGTCTTCAAGGAAAAAGTGGTTACTGGCTCTGATTGGTTGCAGGTAGTAGTTTTGACAGTTCTTGCACGTGGGGCATGCAGTGCGCAAGGCGCCCTCATGCCTGGAGGCGGACGCAAAGCTCCGACATGCATCAGGATTGTGGGCCACAGCCATGAACTGGCTCACTGCTCCGCCTGTGATGTCATTTAGAACATCTCGGAATGTGTTTCTGTCAGTCTAGGAGACTTCACAGAGGAGGTGGCGTTGAAGTGAGTTGTGAGTGAGCAGGAGTAAAACCCAGAGGCGCGGAATGCTAGTGGCAGCTGAGCCTAGAATCTGTCCTGTGGTTTATAAGCACGTTTCTTTTCCCCGGGCGTGCTCAACCTTGCAAGACTGCCGGCAGTTCTCACTCACTGCCTGACACGTGGGGTGCTGGGAGGTGTGACCGTGCGTCTGTGGCCGCGATGATGTCTGCAGCTCTGAGCTGGACTAGAGCGCTGGAGAGCCATCCGACTGCTGGGTCCTCTGTGCTGGCCATCGGAGCTTTCGCCGCATTTGGAGAGGAACAGACCCTTCATCCTTTTTTGTTTTTTAAGACAAAGTGTATTAGGAGTCATAGAGGTAGAGATGGAAGGAGTGAGCGTAGGAGAAATGGGCTCAGGAAACAAGTCACAGGCGAAACCAAGGGCCCTGGAGTTCAGGAGAAAGAGAGCGGCCAGGAAACAGGCCCGGGAGCTGCTGACCCTCCTCCTCCTCCTCGCCTCCTCCGCCTCCTCCTTGGTGTGTGTTGCCAAAGTAACAGTCGAGTCAGACTTTAAGTCACTCTGCCTCTCCCCTCTGTACCAGCCTCTGGGTCCACGTTTTTCTTTTTCGGATTTGATTGAATTTATTGGGGTGACGTTGGTGAATAAAGTTGCATAGGCTTTGGGGTACAGCTCTGTACTGCATCACCTGTCTATTGTATTGTGTGTGCACCACCCCCTGCATTCGCACTTTCCTCGGTGAAGCAGGAGGACCTGCTTACTCAGGCAGCCTGCAGGGAGCTCAGAGGCCGGCCTGGCAGACATTACTTCGCACACATGCCAATGCTTTGGAGAATGGAAGAGTGGCAGAGAACTGCTAAGGAATAAGTCACCCTCCCTTCCTCATTCTCTGCAGTTAAAACAAAACAAGCCCTAGCGGTTCGCTCAGTGGGGAGAGCATCTGCAGGACGGTGAGGTTGCAGGCAGCAGCGTTGCCTGGGCATTTTCTTGTTTGGTCCTGGTGGGGAGGGTTTGGGTCGGCTGTCTGGCTTTTTCTTCGCCTGGGCTCCTCTCTGCCCCTTCGGAATGTGGCAGCCAACTCGTCACCATTGTCTTCAGACAGGCGGCTCCGCCCGCAGGCCAGCCTCTGCCAGCAGGTGGCACCTTGCAGGGGAGGGCAGGCTTATTGGGGAGCTGGGCTCTGGAGCCCAAGTTAAAATCACACTGTGGGGTGGACAGTGCAGCACACCTGTGGTTCTTTGAATGTGGTGCAGCCTTTTGAGGGAGATGTGGCAGTTCGAAGTGTGAGCCTGGGAGGCGCTTCACAGACGCCCCCACTTCAGGTGAAGAAGCTGAGACTAGGGGCAGTTGTCTGACCTGCTCAGAGTCAGAACTGTTACGTGGCACAGAGATCTCAAAACATGGTCTTCGACCCCAGGCCAAATCATCCCCCCAAACCAGAGATAGGAAGTGTCAGTAAATTGAGTGAGTGAGTGAGAGTGTGTGTGCGCGCGCATGTGCCTGTGTGTTGGGGGAGTGACCAGTGGGATGGGTGGGTTTTGGGCGCACACCTGATTTCTCTAAGGGATTTTCCAAAGCTTTGCCTCTGGCATGTCTGGACTGCATTGCAACAGCACCCTCCTCACCAGGCTGTCGTCACTTTCCTCGTTTATTGTCCATAACTCTGTGGTTCCGCTGGAAAGTAGATCTTTACAAAGAGAAGAGAGCTGAGCGGGCTTTGACTGACTCCCCCCCTGAGGCTGTCTGCACCCAGGGTCTCCTCGCCTGCCATTACTCATGAGCCTCCGAGCTGCTGGCACCGCCTTCATCTCATGGTGCCCGCGCTTCCTGTGCCTGAGTGAACGTGCTGTGTAGAGCGAGGACCGGAGCCTGGATTGTTCTCTGACAGGTCTCGCTACTAAACGGCCGAGGTCAGGAGGAAGGAGAGGGCGGAGGAGCTCAGGTTCAATGGGGTTTCATGTTTTCCTCGGTCGCAGCACTGCCGCTCTGACCACAGCCCTGTGTTGGGTGCTGACGTTGTGAAGGGCGTGCTGGGTGGGGCCCTGCACTGTTGGGGACGTGAGTAAAGTGGCGAGTGGCCTGAGCAGCAGAGAAGGTAGGTGCTCGGACAGAGGCCCCAGGGAGGGAACCGCTCTGAGGTGGCCTTGGGGATCTTAAAGACCCAAGAGGAGTAATCCAACCCGGCCTTGTTTTTCTGAAAGCGCTGCTAAAAACTTCATGAAATCATTGCAGCTGATTGCAGATGGCTTTAAAAACTCAAGCTAACGTTTCCTCATCTTGGGAAAAGACACCTAATGTATTCTTTTATATATATATATATATATTTTAATTGATTTCAGAGAGGAAGGGAGAGGGAGAGAGAGATAGAAACATCAATGATGAGAGAGAATCATTGATCGGCTGCCTTCTGCATGCCCCCTACTGGGGATTGAGCCCACAACCCGAGCATGTGCCCTGACTGGGATCAAACCCGGGACCCTCCAGTCCGCAGGCCGACGCTCTATCCACTGAGCCAAACCAGCTAGAGCCATCTAATGTATTCTTGATGAATATTTCGTAGTTCCTATTTTAGTACAAGATGGTGTGACTCATAGGCAAGGCAACAAAGATCACTATTGTTCAAGGTAGATTATGCTCTGCCCTTTCTTTAAGTGTAACCCCCTACCCCCTGAGAATTGTCTTTTGTGGATCCCTCCGTCCTGAATGTGCAATTTATAAGCTCAAAGGCCAGGGCAGCAAAGGACCATGCTGCATTAACGAGGGCACTGGGCTCTGATGGGCGGGCAAACCCCAAGCCACAGATGGCCCGGGTTCCTACCTTCGGAGGTCTGAGGAGGCGAGCTGCCCCACTGTGTTCACGTGGCAACGGGTGCTCCGGGGGCTGGAGGGAGCAGGCTGGTGCTGAGGGTGGAGACCAGCCTGTCCCAGGAGCCCAGGGGAGCAGAGGCAGGAAGGAGTGAGCATGTGAGGGGTCTGTTGTCACATGAGCGTCTTGTCACCGGATACCTGTCCCCAAAGCCCTGGGATGGCTGTGGTCTTCCCGCGGACCCTGGATTGGACTGCCACGGGCAGAGCTCCGGGGGAGCGCTCATGGGCTCTGGGGACTCCATTCCAGTCTGTTCTCAAGTGAGCTTCGTAGGTTGCTATGACAGCAAACCCACTCTTCCTCTGAGAAATGAGTGCCTCCAATTTTCATATGACATTCGGGGGATTAAGTGAAATTTTGAGCGATTTTCTGGAATCATTGTTCTTTAAGGGTTATGGCTGGGGATTGGCCACTGAGTCTGGCTTATTTTTAAAACAGTTTTCTGAGTGGGTGAAGTGTCAGGTAAGTGAGTGTGTGTATACGCAGATCCGTATCAGTGAAAGCCGGAGGAACGACTCCCTCAGCACCCACGCTGGCTCCAGGCCATGCTTTCAGTTGCAGAGCTAAACGGAGTGCTGGTTTGCAGGGAATTACATTTTTAATTTTACCGTGGCATGTGAACATGAGAAGTAGCACATCTCTTCCTTTCTCTCTCTCTCATTCATCTTCCTCCTTCCTTTAAAACTCGTAAGTTGATTCAGCGCCCAGCCGCTTGAGTTGAGAGGAGCAGGGGGGGAGGTGGATTTTGTCACGAATGCTGGGGACTTGCTGTGATGTCACTGCCAGCTCCGTGGATCGTGCGATCAGGCGGCGTCAGCGCCAGTAGCGGGGGAGGCTGTGGGAGAGAGCGCGCTGCACTGGGCCACGGACAGCCAGCTCGGTGGGGGCCAGCCTGCAGGGGGCCGGATGGACGCCTCCAAAGAAATCAGCCAAGCTGGGTTTGAGTGGCAGAGGACAGAGGGCAAACTGAATGAAATCGGGCTCCATGTCAGCATGGATGGGCAGCTGCAAGACGGGCTTGTGAACAACGCCAGCTTCCTGCAGCCGACGCAGCTCTGCTTCTTTGAGGGGAAGCTAGACAAAGAGCTGGGCACTGACGCGCAGGGCAGGGAGCATCCAGCGCGCTCGGGCCACTGTGGCCGCAGGTACGTGGTGTCAGGCTCCTGCTGTGCCTCGGAGGGGAGCCCGGGTCACCAGAAGGCAGCCGGGTTCCAGCTGGAGCCCAGGGAGGGGCCGGACAGAAACAAAGCCTCCACAGTTCAGGAGCTGGTGGCAGGGAAGGATGGGCCAGAGACCAAGCGCCAGCCAGACCTGGATCTCCCTGGGCCTGCTGACCCCCCTGGGAGGGAGCCGGAAAGCAGTGTTTGGAACCCCAGCGTTCACCCAGTGGCTGCAGGCTGGCCGGGCTCCAGGGCAGCAGCTCTGGGAAAGGAGAATGGCATCGCTCCTGGCCGTCGGGGGGCTGGCGGGGGGAGTGAGACCTCGGGGCAGCTGGAACGTGGGTCCGCATTACCTGTGGCCGTGGCCCACCCAGCCCCCACTGCCGAGCACCCACCCACTGCCACGCCACCCGGCACTCTGGTGGAGGCCCCCCAGGCATGCTCGAGTGCCAGCGCTCAGGCCCGGGACCATGACAAGGAGCTGGAGCGGCGGCGTTCTCCTGAGGAGGGCGCTCTGTTCGCCCAAGCCCAGCAGAAGAAGGCCGTGCGCCGGGCCCTGTCTGAGTGCGCCCACCTCCCAGTGCCCCCAGCTGCCAGCCTCGCGGACAGGTACCCCGACCTCCCTGCCCGAGAAGAGCCCGTTCCTCCGCCCAGGACACGGGGGGCTCCTGCCGTCAGGCGCTCCATGACGGTGGCCGAGGAGCAGACAGCTGGCTGCAGCTTGAACCCTGGGGAGCTGCCCAGCCTGTCCACCGAGGAGCCCCCTCCTCCCCTCTGCGCGGAAGCAGCGGCCACGAAGGAGGAAGAGTCGGCCCACTTGACCCACTGGAACAGCAGCTGCAGCAGCAGCGCGGGGAGGAAGGAGCTGGGCGCTGCAGGGCTGTGTCTCCAGCAGGAGCTGGAGCGGATTCCTGAAGTGAGCAGCCCGGACGGGGGGCGAGAAGGTGTTAGTGGAGCCGGCACGGACTCAGGCCCCCACGTCTGCCAGGCAGGGGAGCAGCAGCCAGGACAGGGGGCTCTGGCAGGGGAGGAGGAAACCCAGGTCACCGCTCCCCAGAGCGCGCCGTCGCTCCTGTGTGAGGAGGCCCCACGTGACGGTATGTTTCTAAATTCTCCTCCAAGGGAACAAGCAGGCAGCGAGGAAGGACCCAGTGACAGAGGCGGCGGGAGCGTTAGGCAGCCTGTCTCAGCCTGGGAAGCGAGTTCCCTGCCTGGGGAGGTCCGAGGAGGGAACAGTGATGGGGCTGGGCCAGCCTGCGTGTCTGCTGGCAGCACAGATCGTGGGGGCTGAGGAGGTGGGCTGGGGGGGGCGGGGTTAGAGGGCGGTGGGCATAAGCAATAGAGCCTTCCTCGGCCTCCTGTCACCTCGCCGCCACCCCCTCAGCTCCCTGTCCGGGCCACGCAGTCACCGCTGACCGGCTTCCTGGCTGAGA
The DNA here is from genome assembly GCF_000147115.1 of Myotis lucifugus. Lineage (NCBI taxonomy): Eukaryota > Metazoa > Chordata > Mammalia > Chiroptera > Vespertilionidae > Myotis > Myotis lucifugus. The sequence goes on along the minus strand of NW_005871595.1, from coordinate 389,709 downwards.
CCTGCCTGTGCCGGGAGGTGCACACAGGTTACCAGCGCCGACCTCACGAAGCAGCACAGTCTGGGGGGAGCTGCTTCCGTTTTACTTTTGTTCCAGCTGAAGAGGAGCCTTTGAAAGCTGCTGTTTCATGTCCTTTCCTGTTCCTCGCGGTTGACCGTCTTGCTTCTGGTTCTCTTTCCGTGTGCGGGTTGGGAGGATTGTGGGGGGAGAAGACAGAAGAGAGGAGACTTCGCTTAATACGCGCCGAGTCTGCGGTCTCGGGGCTGCCTCCTGTGTCTTTCTTCCTGCCCCCCCCCCCCCCTCCTTGGGGGTCTGAGAAAGCTGTTTCCCGAGTCCAGTTTGCGCCTTCACAAACGTGTTGGCTGGTGGGGATTTAGTGGGTTTTGTTCGTAAAAATTGCCTCTTTTCCTAGGAACTGTTTTCTCTAATATTTATCTCAGGACATTTTTAATGAAAGATTTTACTCTTTTTCTCTTAAAAGCAGATGTGTTGTTTTCTAGGGAAGGGGTATTGGAGCGGGACCTTTAAGACTGACAGGTGGCTTCTTTCTAACGGAGACGGACAAGGAGCGCCCTGTGTCCCCGATGGTGTCCTGCCCGGGGCTGGCTTCTGCTTGTGGCAGAACATCGCTCGTGGCCTGGGTTCTGTCTCTCTTCACTGATCCCCAAGTGCCCAGTTCGGTGCCAGAGGCCTTCTCGGTGGTGATGCATGAAGGTTTTTGTTTGTTTCAGAACAAGTTCATCCGAGTTCACGCTCACTGAGGTTCATGCTGATAGAAAATTTTAAATGGCTGGCACACCCCACCGATCCAGTCACCTGATAGATGTTTGCTGCCCTGCCAGGTGCGGGGTGAAGACGGATGCAGTCAGCGTGCCTGCCAGGTGCCGGCATCCGCACTGTCCAGGGGCTGGCGTTGTCCTCCCCACCAGCAGCTGGTGGCCTGGTGTCGATGGGCCTGCTGGTGAGAGGGTTGTAAATCGTGGACAGTTTGGAAAAGGTGGCCTTGGACCCGAGGATCTGACAATGGGGAGGAAAGCTTCCAGGCAGACGAGGCGTGCGGCCCAGACAGCACGCTTCAGCTAGAAGGGCGAGTGTCTGGGGGGCAGTCTCCTAGAAGCACTCGACTGCAAAGGATGCTGCACACTCAGAGGAGCTCACATGCACAAAACGTTGAGGACAGGCCGTAGGAGAGTCCAACTGGAAGAGCAGCCAGCCTGCAGCCATGTGTCTCGGGACCTGTGCTTCCCCCTCATATGTCTCCATTCCTTTCCCTTCTGGAAACTGTCTTTTCTCTGCCATCTCTTACTTCTTGCTTCTTTGTGACTCGGTCTGTACAGGACGTTGGGTTGGCCTCGCTGGGCTCTGGGTCCCGCTCTCTGCTACCTTAAGTCTCAGGGACCCACGATTACTTAGTTGAAGTTTTCTTTCCTTTAGAGAAAGAGCGCGTACATGTATCTTATTGGCTCAGCTTGGTCCACATAGCTGTTTGCCAGATACCACAGGCTTATTAACCAGCCTTCGCCATTCAGACCTGTCACTTCACCTGGAGGCTCCTGGAGAAGGTGCGGGCTGAGCACTGAGGCCAGAGCCGCCTGCGTCCTGGCAGAAATCGTGAGGGAGGGAATCTGGAAAGTGGTTTGGAACCCAGGTTTCAAATGCCCTCCTCGGATGCTCCAGGGTTCTCTTGTGTTTAAAACACTGGTGATTGCCTGTGGCAATAAATTAAGACTCAGCTCAGTCGATACAATGCTGGAGACAGAAGATTGACTGGAGGCCAAAAAAATCCTGTTATGACCATTAAATTCAGAGAGTAGTTGCAGGTGCAATACCAGCAGAGGTGGGGTCACCTGGACTGGAACACTGGGTGATGTGTAAGACGTGTGTGTGAGAGAGAGAGAGAGAGAGAGAGAGAGAGAGAGGTGTTTTGGACCCTGGGTTCATCAGCAGGTGGTATGGGAAGATCCAGCAGAGGGAGCAGTTCTGTGGAGCAGTTAATGAGTTCTGTGTCACACTTTTTTAACGGGATGTAGAGGGAGTGTTCGCTAACAGCTGCAAAGGACGCGGGTCGTGGCAAGAAGCACCGACTGGGAGGGCGACACCTTGTGCTGTGCATGGCTCACGTGTTCTCGTTGGGTGACGCTCACTGTGCAGGTTGAGGTGCCGCACGTTTATGTCACGGGCAGTGAGGTCGTGTGTTCACTGAAGATCCTGGGCCCCTGAGGACGCTCAGTGGTCAGGGCTGGGGCAGAAGGGACACGTTGGGTAAGGCACCAGCTCTGCTGCGCAAGGCATTGCTGCCCACCTGGCATGGCGTTGTTGTTCTTTCTTCGATATATTGTTATTGATTTCAGAGAGGAAGGGAGAGGGAGAGAGAGAGAGAAACGTCCATGAGAGAGAATCATTGATCGGCTGTTCCCTGCAGGCCCCCGACTGGGGATGGAGCCCACAACCCAGGCCTGTGCCCTGACCGGGAATCAAACCGTGACCTCCTGGTTCCTAGGTTGACACTGAGCCTCACTGGCCGGGCCCAAAGATTTTAAAAATCACACACAGGTGTATTTGTAACAGAAATGTATTTTCTCCCATTCTTTTCTAGACAAATGGTTTTGTGTTATGCATACTGTTCCGTGCCTGGCTTTTTTCTTTCTTTCCTTTTTTTCACTTAGAGATGGTTCTATATCAATCACAAAAGAGTTTTTTGGTGCTTTTTCAGATTCTGAGTTTGCATTAATATAATCAGTTTCTTATGAATGTATGTCTGGATTGTTTCAGGCCTTTGCTTTTCATAACAGTGCTCTGGTAAAAGACCACAATGTTGGCCCTGGCCGGTTTGGCTCAGTGGATAGAGCGTTGGCCTGTGGACTGAAGGATCCTGGGTTCAGTTCCTGTCCAGGGCATGTACCTCGGTTGCTAGCTCTACCCCTGGCCCTGGTCAGAGGTAACCAATCGATGTGTCTCTCTCACATCAATGTTTCTCTCTCCCTCGGTCTCTCCTCCCTTCCTCTCTCTCTAAAAATCAATGGAAAAATATGCTTGGGTGAGGATGAACAAACAAAAGACCATGATGTTTGCTGTTTTGCAGGCATATGACTGCATCGCTACGATGCACATTTTTAGAAGTTAGATTTCTGGATTAGAATGTATCTGCACTTGTCATTTTCAGAGATACTGCGGGAATGCCCTGCAGATGAGTTCCATCTCATACACGTCCCAGCAGTGCATGTCCTCATATTGTCCCCAGCAGTTACTTTCCCATCTCAGAACTTTTGATAATGTGTTAGGTTAAAAGTAGCATATCTGGGTAGTTTTAATTTTCATTTTTCTTAAAGACTGGACATAGTTTCTTACTTTCAAACGTGATTTGTATTTCTATAAACTGTGTTCATATTCTTTGGCCATTTTTCTACTGGGTTGTTGGTCTTTATAGGAGTAGTTGACATAATAATTTCTTGGTCTTTGATGTGAAGTTCTCATGGTGTTTTTCCCTATTTATCACTTGCCTTTTGACTTTTTGTTATTTTGGCCTCATTGAAGGTTTTTTATTTTCTGTGGTCGAAGTTACTTTTGTGGCTTTTGAATTCTGTGGCAATTAGAACGGTGTTCCCTGTGCCCAGGCGAAATGCAGGGGCCTTTTAGTGCTTTCCGGGGGCCCTGTTGAAATCTGGAGGAGCCTCCGCAGTGCAGTGCAGCGGTGCTGCGGGCAGAGCCCAGGGCTGGAGGCTGCTTCTGGCCGGGTCTGGTTTCCCGGGTCTCCTGCCTCGCTGGGAATCTGGGTCACTGCCGGAATCAGATCGCGCTCAGCTCACATCCTCTGCACAGAGCTTCCCAGGGAGAGGAAGTCAGGGGAGGACATGCGTGATCTCCTGGCACGCGGCCCATCTGTGCAGCCTTTATTCCGGCAGATACACGAGGAGCCGAGGGCTTGCCCTGTGTGCTCTGGGAGTTGGTGGTTGGGCGACAGAACCCTGTGCCTATCTGTCTCCAGGGAAGGGAAGCCAAGCTTGAGGGCCATTTCCTTCCCTTGATCATTTGTGCAAATCCCACTTAGGTTGCTCCCCACAGGGACAGGCTGGCCGGATCTCTGGAATCTGAACTCCTCCGTCACCAGGAGGGGAACGTGGGAGTCGTGTCCACCTTTCAGCGGCACAGCCCTGCGGGCTTTCTTCAGAGCGAAGTGCTAGTTAGTTGTCTGTCTCTGCGAAGGCTCGCATTTTTGAAATGGGTGTGAGAACCATTTGTTCAGCATGACTTCCTCCCCTCAGGAACAGCCAAGCCAGAAGAAGGGCCAGCTGCTGCGAGCGTGACCGGAAATGACATCACTGCCCCTCCAAACAAGGAGCTCCCACCAAGCCCCGAGAAGAAAGCCAAGGTAGTTGCCGGAATGGTGGGTTATCTTTGACTGCTGTCATTTTGTTGACGGTACCTTCAGCTATTATTGCTTGAATTGTGAGTGAAATTTCTTTTTTCTGAGTTGTTAGTCTTTTCTCAAATTTGGATGTGCTTAATATTATGGTAAGATTAGGGTAATATTCCCATTTTACCATAATGGCCTAACTCAGACCTTAATATCGCTGCCTTTGACCCTATTGTCTTGAGTATCTGTGGAAATGTTCTGTAGAGGTTGTTTCTGCTTCTCAACAACAGCAAAAGGAATTGCAGAACTCTTTTTCAATAGTCTAGCCCCAGCCGGTTTGCCTCAGTGGATAGAAAGTCGGCCCACAGACTGTAGGGTCCCAGGTTTGATTCCGGTCAAGGGCACATACGTTGGTTGCAGGCTCGACCCCGGCCCTGGTCAGGGTGCATGCAGGAGGCAACCAATTGATGTGTCTCTCTCACATTGATATTTCTCTATCTCTCACCTCCCTTTCACGCTCTCTAAAAATCAATGGAAAAATATCCTCGGGTGAGGCTTAACCAAAAAAAGAAAAGAAATAGATCCTAAAATCTGCATTCATGAAAGGGAACACAAATTTTTAAGGTGAATCATAGCTTCAGAAACTAATTGGTACTAATCGCAAAGTTCAAAATGCACACTTTCGTGTCGTCTTAAACAGGAAGCTGATGTTGCCTCATCGAGGTGCAGGTAATGGTACGTAGTCACCTGCTGGTCGCTTTTCCACAGAATTGTCACAGCCAAGGAGCTGGTTAATTGTTTAAAGCTACCACTGAATTCACTCGCAGCTGTCCAGCTGCTGGCGTTTGTGGCAGGTCACGAAGAAACAGTGCCCAGTTTCTTCTCTGTCCTGGTGCCTTTCTGCTCTTTACTGAACTCAGAAAAAAGGAATGCTGATTTTCAGTTGCATCTCCTCATTGCTTATCATTTTGCTTTGAATTGTGCAATTTATACTTTTTTTACATTTTGTTTTTATTCTTGTCTGTGTGTTTGATGTTGGCCTGTTTAAAAAAAAACAAAACACCAACAAATCAACTTAAAGCCTTTGGCCACAACTCATCCTGCAAAGACTTCAACATCGAAAGCCAAAACACAGTCCACTTCTCTCCCTAAGCAACCAGCGCCCACCACCTGCGGTGGGCTGCCTAAAAAGCCCATGAGCCCCGCCTCGGGCTCGGGGCCCGCTGCCCCCCCCAAACGCCCCGCGGCCACCACCGCCAGGCCAGCCGCCTCGCCTGCCAAGGACGCCAGGCCCAAGGTAAGTGTCGCCTGAGCTCTGCGCAGGGCAGGCTCCCGCTGGTGGGCCTGGGGGCCCTGCGGCAGCTCCCCCACCTGAAGGCCTTGTGCTCGGTGCCTTTCCCTGCCCGTGGCGGCCGTGTTCCGTCGGCTTTGGTTTCTCCTCTCGCCCAGCTCCCCTGACTCTTCGCTGTTCACACACTCGTAACCAGGTTCCCTCTCCTTCCCACATACTGGAATTTTTGCTGTAATTCCCGCATCAAATTCCCAGCCGGTTCCCTTTGCCCTTCCCTTTCCTCCCCCTGCGGAAGCGAACTGACCCTCTCCCTGTGGGTAAGTTCTTGCCCCTTGCCCTAGCAGGCCCCGCCGCGGGGTAACTGTCTTTGCTTTGGGCATTAGGCCACCTCTCAGCGGGCTGCGTGCGAGGCTTTTCCGTGTTCCAGGTCACCCACACATGGTCGCCCAGAAAACGGTCAGTTTGGTCAGCATTCGCTTCCCAGAGTTCCTCTAGGACAGTGGTTCTCAACCTCCCTAATGCCGCTCCTCATGTGGTGGTGACCCCCAACCATGAAGTTATTTTCGTGGCTACTTCATAACTGTAATTCTGTAATTTTGCTACTGTTATGAATCGTAATGTAAATATCTGATATGCAGGATGTATTTTCATTGTTACAAATTGAACATAATGAAAGCATAGTGATTAATCACAAAAACAATATGTAATTATATATGTGTTTTCCAATGGTCTTAGGTGACCCCTGTGAAAGGGTCGTTCAACCCCCAAAGGGGTCTCGACCCACAGGTTGAGAACCACTGCTCTAGGAGGAGGGGCGGGGAGTCTGTCTGCCTCCACAGCTCATGTTACGTGAGAAGGGCCTGGAGATCAGCTTGATGTCCTTTCGGGTCATCCTGGGAATAGCCTCCATGTTGGTGTCTAAGTGCCTGAGTCTAATCTTGTAAAGAAAACTGGTGGAACCTAAGAATTGTGATCCAGGTTGAAATCCTGGCCAAGAAACCAAGAAATCCTCTCATAGACGAGGGATGATAAGATTTCCGCAGTGAAGCTTTCTGGTCCTCACTTACCCAGTTGACAGCTTTTCTTGATTTTTAGGAAACAGTTCCTACAAATTAGAGGGAAGAGGGAGCTTCTCTTGGAGCTAAAGGTCTGGGCCCCCTGGGCGTGTGGCGTGGCTTCCTCTCCGGAGTAACATGGCACACAGGGCACTCGCCCTGTTCCCGGGGGCCAGGCTGCCCTGGCTCCTTCGCTTCCTTGCTAGTGAACCGTGCCCAGGCCCCAGGGAACAGCGACCAGGCGCCTGTGCACTGAGACCACTCCGCCTTCGGTCCAGCCGGGACACCTGTGCCGCTCATCCCCCGCTGGTCACCTCGGGCTCAGACGCCCGCCCTCTGGTCCCGCCCTCCCCTTTCTCTGAGCTGCCCTGGAGATCCTCTGTCCCTGCCCCCTGTGTGCAGACAGGAACTGAGCCCAGAGAGGCTCGGGGTTTTGCCCAAGAACACACTGAGCTGGGGGCCGACGGGCCAGTGTTCTCCCCTCTGCAGCCCTGGCCTGTTCAGCACCCACAGGCACATCGAAGCCAAAAGAACGAGGCTTTGCCTGGGCGTCTGTTTGTTCATGTTTATTGCTGGAAGTATTACATAGGCCCTCCTTTTGGACTGGACATCATTTAAAATGTTTGTTCTGTTTATGTGTTTGTTCATCGTTGGCCAAGCACTTAATCCGCTGACTACATCAGCACTTAATGCGGTCGAGCCTGAGGCACGTGTGTGAGGGGCACTCTCAGGGCCATTCGTTCTCAGCGGGTCAGGGCGGCTGGAGGTCGTGCGCTCACTGTTCCTGGACCCCATCACCCAGCACCCTAAGGGCCAGTGTGTCCGTTGCCTGGAGGACTGGGGTCCTGGCACCAGGTGTATTTCCTGTCAGTAGCTGCCAGGTCCACAGGCCCGTGTTCTGGTTGTGCATCTGTGGAGCCCCCTTTGGCAGGACTTGCTGGGGCTGTTGCTGACATGCAGCTCTTATTCCCACTTTCCTGCTGTCAGCCTGTGGCAGAGACGAAGGTTCCCGAGAAGAAGGCCACGCCGTCCAAGCCAGCCTCTGCCCCGGCCTCCAGGCCCGGCTCCAGGAGCACCCAGGCCGCTCCAAAGGCCCCCTCGGCCGCCTCTGTTGCCTCAACTGGGCCGAGCAGCAGGAGCGCCCCCACGCCCCTGCCCAGGAGGCCTGCTGGTGAGTATGGCCCCCTCCTCCCTGCGGGGACCAGTGGGGAGGAGAGTGGAGATGTGACTGGGCCCCAGCCATAGCTCGGCCAGCGCCACGTGAGCTGTGCAGGTCTGTCAGTCCTGGACGGGTGTGTTGGCAAGTGGCAGCCGTGGTCTCCATGGGAGGGTAGCAGGCAGGTGCATTTGGGAAAACCGTGAGTGGAGAGGACTGTCCTGAATTATGGGGAGACTTCCCTGTTCCTGCCCCGGCGTCTCCATGGTGCCAGCGCAGTGCAGCCACGGGCCTCCGTGACAAGCATTAGGCCGTTCCGCTCCAGAGGCCCATGCTGGTCGCCTGTTTCTAAGGCGCGTGGAAGGCGTTGTCAAGACCAGGAAAGAAGGAGACCAGATGGCGGCCCTTGTGCCCCACGGCGGGCGTGGCTCCATGTGGTTGCCTGATACACTGCCCTCCCCAGAGGCCATCTCAGCCCCTGGCGCAGCAGACGTTCAGTAACTGTTGAATGAATGAATGAATGAATGAATGAACGAACCTCAGGATTGGACGAGCCATTCAGTAGGTCCGTTTGTACAAGTTGTATTGAGAGGTGTACGTCTGTACAGGCACCAAGACGGAGGGAAAGCCTGCCGACGCCAAGAAGACAGTTACGAAGTCTGCACCAGGTAAGGCCCCCCCACTTGGGGCCCTAACTTCAGCCCCCACGTCTGCCGCGGCTTTAAGGCTCCTGTAGGCGCTCCCCTGAACCCTGGTCTCACTCCTACCTTCGCAGCTGACTTGAGTCGCGCAAAGAGCACCTCCAGCAGTACCGCGAGGAAGAGCGCCGCTGGCCCTGGGGCGGGCTCGCCAGCCGGCGCGGCTCCCAGTCGCGTCAAGCCCACCCCCGTGTCTCCCCGGGCCTCTGGGACTCTTGCCGTGGACAAGAAGCCCACGTCGGCCAGGCCCAGCTCCTTGGCCCCCAGACTGAGCCGCCCGGCGACCAGCGCTTCCACGCCTGATCTGAAGAACGTCCGCGCCAAGGTCGGCTCCACGGAGAACATCAAGCACCAGCCTGGAGGAGGCCGGGTGGGTCCGGGGACCGGGTCCTCCGCATGCTGGTCCCCACGCGTGTCCGCACCGCAGCCCGGGCACCAGGGAGCGGCCGGCAGGGCCTGGGCTTGGAGCTGGGAGGGGTGGGCCGAGTGCTGCGCCCTGATTGGAATCAGGGGCTCCTGTTGTGTGTGTGGGTTTAGGCTTACAGTTTCGTTTGGAGACAAAAGGTTCTACTTGACAACATGAGCAGAGGAGACTCTGGGGCTGCGACTGGTTTGTCCTGGGTCTCGCCTGCCCTGTGAGCAGCAGGAGTGTCTGTGGAGGGTGGGGGTCCTGGTGGCCGTGGCTGCCCCACGAAGGCACTGCGGTGGAGTGGAGTGATGGAGCAGGCCCGCGGGCCTTTCTGTTTGCGTCCGTCCTGGCGTTACTTGTTAACTGTCAGCAGCCAGGGCGACTTGGTGTGTGAGAAAGGTGGTGGCAGGAGTCCACTGCCCAGTCCCTGAGTACAGCCTTGTCACCTGCATCGCCTCCAGCCCTTCTCCGCCACCACCCCTGAGGGCAGGACACTGACCTGGCTTCAGTCCCCAGCTGTTAAAAAATTGAAGCGGGTCCAAAGTGAGGCAGAGTCTGCTGCCGCGGGAAGAACCTCCCGCCAAGAGGATTGGCCTGGGGCGAGGGCCTCGGGCCGGGCTCTGGCAGCCCCACCAGGCCTCCCGTCCCGCACACCCCTTAGGCTCTCCCGCGCAGCGTCGTGGGGGCGCTGAGGAACACACTCCGGCGGTTCCGTTTTTCTGTCCCACAAACCTGCAGGGCGTGACGCGCACGTTTCCGGTAGTGGCTCGCTGTGACCAGGGGTGCGTGCGTGGGGCAGAGAACGTTTGGGTGGGAGGACATTGTGGTTGGAAAGCCATAGCCCCGGCCACGCTCAGAGCAGAGCAGCTCACCGAGCCCCCGCCTGCCGGTCTCCGTGATGCTGGCTGCTCTTCTCGTGGCTCCAGCTTTGATCTGCAGCTCCTCCCTCTGGCTGGTCTACCTGGGAAATGGGTGTTTTTTCCCAGGAGCAAGGGGACCTGCTTCTGCCTGGCCTGGATTCGAGTCCCAGCCTTCTTTCCCTCTTGGCATTTGGGCTCTTGTCCTCTTGTTTTGAAATTGCCCTTCCTTTATCCCCGTCTAGGCCAAAGTAGAGGAAAGGACAGAGGCAGCAGCTGCAGCTCGAAAACCTGCCCCTCCCGCGGCCACTAAGCCTGCTGGGCCGGGTGCGAGTGCACAGAGGGCACCTGCGGGGAAAGTGAGTGTCCGGGGACCTGCCTCTTGCCGGTCAGCGCACAGCCACGCCCTCCTGCTGCCTCTCCTGTCCCTCCACCAGCTCCGTCCTCTCCCTGTGCCTCCTTCTTCCTGTTTCGCAACAGAAAAAGTTTTTATCAACCCTGAGAGTTAACACTTGGGACTCATTAGTGCTTTGGGGACTATTTATTCAGCTGGATCTACAACTTTCAATCACTTCCTTCACACTGACCTTGATCTGACGTCCAGCTGTTACCCGCGCGCGCACACACATACTCACACACACACACACACACACACACACACACTCACACTCACACACACACACACTCACACACACACTCACATACTCACACTCACACTCACATGCACACACGCACACACACGCTCACACACTCAGCACCGGGTTCTTCCGCAGTGAGACATGGCACTGGTATCTTCTGGCACCTGGAATCCCGGAGACCCTGTGCTTTAAGCTGAACTAGAAGGCCCCTCTCATAACACTTCTGGGTGTGGGGATGGCTTGGTTTGTCCTGGCTCCCCAGGTCACGTCTTAGCAGAAAGTTAGGGTGCTCATTACAGTGGAAGCCCACCCAGCACGGTGGCACGCCAGCTGGAGGGCAGAGGCCAGCTGGCCCTGCAGGTTCTTTCCCTCCGCCTCCGCCAGGCACAGGCCCTCCTGCTGTGGGACCTCTGCCCGGAGCTGCGCAGCCGGGTGGCCTCTGGCCGAGGGCTCAGCCCAAGGACTCTGTACATCAGGCGAGAGGAAGGCTGCACCGCAGCTCCTGGGTGACTCCTGGGGTCCCTGGTGCAGACCAGGGTTTATTGGGAAATGTTTGTAAAGAAGCAAGAAATGGCGAGGTATTTGGGTTAGTGTTTGTCAGCGTGATTTCTCTACTCCGTCGGGAGCTGCATCATTTGCAAAGGGCTTCGTGAGGAAGCTGCTGGAAAGGAAGCAAGGAGGGAGGGTGTCCAGGACTGTGCACGGCACGCCCAGCGCTGGTGTCTCAGATCTGTGCCCGGGAGCCCACTGCCCAGTGCTTCTCCCAGCGGCCGGGCCTCCCCAGTGGCTCTGCTGCAGCTGCTCCAGACCCCAGGCTGAAGGGAAGTCCCATCCCTGGGGAGGGACTGGCCCAGATGAGCCCCAGGACATGCCCCCAAGACCTCAGGGAGGGAGCAGGCAGGGGCGGCCGTGTGCAGGGAACCACAGCCCAGCCCCCACCGAGCAGTGGTAGCGCCAAGTAGCACTTCCCCCCAACATCTGCTCTGTCCTATGTTGACTGTCCGTCCTCACCCCTCTTCCTGCTCCTTCAGGCTCTGTGCTTCCCCCAGCTGTTCTGCTGCAGGTGGGGCGGAGTTTTAACCACTCTCTGTTGGTCATGTGATTGCGTGTGGGCTCACTGTGCCCTGTGTCAGTAACCAGCCCTCTCCCCTGTGTTGTCTCTGTTCTCTGACACTCCAGGTCCAGATAGTCTCCAAAAAATTGAACTACAGCCATGTTCAGTCCAAGTGTGGTTCCAAGGACAATATTAAGCATGTCCCTGGAGGCGGTAATGTAAGTATCAGCCTGGACTCTTGGGCCTCGGCCGCCGTGGGGCACACTGGGAGGAGCCCCCCCATCTGTGCCATGGGCGCGCGCAGCCTGGCCAGCGCCGCCTCAGGAAGCGGCTAGCAAGTGGGGCTGGTGGGCCAACCCCCCTGGCGCCATTCCCTCACCCTCTCCTCAGCCCTGGGTGGGCGCCTTGCTGCTCCTCCAGCTGCATCAGAGGCCGGGCCGGGCACGGGCCGCTCCTGGGGGCCCACCTGCCTGCCCTGCCCGGAGCTCCCCCACCTTCCCTCTCCTGCTCTTTCTCCTCTTCTCCTGACCTCCTCTCTCTCGTTTCTACTCCTTCCCCCACTTACTCCTTTCCTAGTTCTTTCCTTTTTAGTCCCTTTTCCTCCTCTTTCTGTCCCTTTCCCTGTTCCACCCAGGCATCCTTTCTGTCGCGCTGCTCTTCCGTGCCAGCCGGGACCTGTGCTGGGGAGTCGGGGAGCAGTGTCTGTCGGTCATGTGTGAAGAGCGCCTGTGTGTTTGCCCCGTGTCCCTGCGACAGCGCAGGCAGCGGGAGTCTGAGCTGGGGGGGCGCTGGGGGGGTCATGGGCAGCCCTGCCCTTCCTGCTCCTCCACCAGCTTCAGTCCCGCCCCCAAGAGAGCCGTCCAGCCTCGTCCCTGGGCTCCTCACTGTCCCACTGGACTGAGTCCTGCCTGTCACCCTTTTGCTTTCCAGGCTCCGTGCGCTGCCCCTTGGGCCCTGCCATCCTGCCCGTGGCCTGCAAGCACCCTCGCGGGCAGCTGTCTGGGGAGGAAGGCAGCCGCTGTGCCCCTTCTCGCCCCACAGCCCCCTTGTGGCACCTCCTTCCACGCCCTCCCCCCAGTGGGGCCTCGCCGTGTGGGCAGGAGCCATGGCTTTGCTTCAGGTGGGGGTGGGGGTAATTGGCCAGACCTTAGCCAACCTGGTGTGGGATCAGCTGAAGTGGGCGACACGTGTTTTTTTTCCTTTTTAAATATATTTTATTGATTTCAGAGGGGAAGGGAGAGGTAGAAACATCAATGATGAGAATCATGGATCAGCTGCCTCCTGCACGCCCCCAGCTGGGGATCGAGCCTGCAGCCCGGGCCTGTGCCCTTGACTGGGATCAATCCCGGGATCCTCCAGTCCACAGGCTGAGGCTCTATCCACTGAGCCATACCATCTAGGGCCGTGGGCGACACTCAAAGGTCTGCCCTCACTTTTCCTCTCAGCCTTGGGCCTGATGAAAACAGGGCGAGCAGGGTTTCAGAGGGAGCTGGTGTGTGTGTGTGTGTGTGTGTGTGACACACACAAATGCACTATGTATGTTGTGCGGTGTGTGTATGAGCTCTGGAAATCATCGCTGTTTACCTGTCACCTGCTATGCTCTTCACGCTTCCGACACATGGCCTCAGCAGCCTTTCTGGGGTGTCCTTGTGTAAAGCACCTCCATGTGGGGAGACGTCTGTCAGCAGCTGTTTCCGGGGGGACCCTGAGGGTGGGCATCGGGCTGAGGTGCTCTCGCCCCTCCTCCTCCCTCGGGAAGCCAGCGGTCAGCATGTGGCTCCCCAGGGCAGGCCTGTGTGCAGGCGGACGCTCCGCCACAGCCCTCCCCTTAGAGGTGCGGGAGTTCCCGCGGGGCGGGGCTAGCTCCACTACCACCCCCCACAGACACACACCCCCCTGGGGCAGAGCCGGGGGGGGGGGGGGGCAGGAACTTAGCAGCTACTTTTGTGGGTGATCCCACCTTTAAACTTTGCAGCCGTTTTAATCCCATTTCACCCTCCGAGGAGGGGATGTCTGTTCCTAGACCTGCCGGCAGGGTCACTTCAGTAGCAGCACTGACATCTGCGCTGGGCCCCGGGCGTCACCCCAGGGGCAACAGCACAGCTACAGCCAGGTCCCGTGGCTGGGGGCTTGGTTGTGTGAGAACACGGCTGTCAGGCTCCACTGGGGAGACCTGTGGGCTGTCGGGCTCCACCGGGGGACCTGTGGGCTGTCAGGCTCCACTGGGGGGACCTGTGGGCTATCGGGGTTCACTGGGGGGACATGTGGGCTGTTGGGGTTCACCGGGGGCGCCTGTGGGCTGTCGGGGTTCACTGTGACCTCTGGGCTGTTGGGGTTCACCAGGGGGACCTGTGGGCTGTCAGGCTCCACCGGGGGGACCTGTGGGCTGTCAGGCTCCACCGGGGGGACCTGTGGGCTGTCGGGGTTCACTGTGACCTCTGGGCCAGCCTTTGACCATGAGAGACACACGTCCTGGGCCGTGGAAGCTGCACGTGGAGGGCGGAGAGGAGCCGGGAGGGAAGGGGTGGTGGGTCCTCCACGTCCCCGTGAGGCAGCGGAGCCACGTCTCGGAGGCAGTGAATCTTTAACAGCCTCTCATCGTAGACGTTTCCAAATATACACAAAAGTCACCAAATGGAAAGTGAAACGGGCCGGCTGTGCCTTTGCCAGCTTCCTTTGCTTGTGGCCAATCTCCATTATTCTGGGCCTGGTCTTAGGTAACTCGCCCGTGTGCGAACCTCCCCGTATGTAACTAAGAGGAAGTCTGCCACGTGCGCGTGTAGGAGACCCACCCTGAGCATCGGGATCGGCCGGGCCGTGAGCTGTGACGATGCTGGACGCGCCGGGTCGCTCAGGCTTGGTTCCGCGGCCCTGTGAGCGCCAGCGGCCGTCCTGGAGTCTGGGTTCCGCTGATGGTGCCCCATTAACACGCTCCTTTACGCTCCCATTTTCTCGATGTCGATTCAGGTTTACATTTTGTTACCACTCTGTTGCTGTTCATCCTCACCCGAGGATATGTTTCCATTGAGTTTTAGAGAGAGTGGGTGGGAAGGAGGGAGGAAAAGAGAGAGAGAAACATTGATGTGAGAGAGACACATTGATTGGTTGCCTCCCACACATGCCCTGACGGGCTGGGGATTGAACGGAACCCAGGTCTGTGCCCTTGACCGGGAGTCAAACCCACAAGCCTTGGGTGCGCAGGCCGGCACTCTAGCCACGGAGCCACCAGCCAGGACTCTGCCGCCTGCGGTAACCCTGCCACGGTCGTGTGGGTCCAGGAAGCATGTTGTGTCTTGTTTTTCTGGTCTTTTCTCTCGTGATGTCAGCGACGGATGCCCAGCACTAAGCCCCTGAGTGCATAGTAACTGGCTGGGATATAGCTGTCAAGTGAAGGCACCAGGTGAAGAAGTGGAGGGTTCGAGGGCAGACCCGTCGAGGAACCTGTGGGCTCCACACTCGGGTGAGCGCCCGGCGGGCGGGCGAGTGCCTGGGGACGCACGATGAGCTTGTCTGAAGCAGCTGCCTCACCTTCGGCCGAGAGTCCACTTCCCGCTGGTCCCGTTCAGGGAGCCGTGCGGCCTGTGGCCAAGATGAGACAGCGGGCGGTGGTGGTGATGGCGGGAGGTGCTCTGTGAAGAGTGGCTGAGTTCCTGAAGCCCTTGGTGTCCAGTGCTTGCTGGTGCCCGCCCCGGAGGCCTGTGGAGAAGGCAGCCTCTGAGGGCGGGGCTTGCGGGGCTGGGGCAGCATGGGGGGCTCTAGAAGCGAGGGCGACGGCTCAGGCAGGCAGCCTCCATGCTTCCAAATCCATTCTGTGTGGGCGCTGGGGGTGGGCAGGATGGGTGGGAAGACAGTCACTACAGGTTGTCTCAGGGCTTAAAAAGGCCTCTCCTCTCCGCTGAAGGAAAACGTGTGAAAGGGTCTGAATGGAAGAGTGAGGCTCAGCAGGCTGCTGGTGTGGGAGTTGCTCAGCGCCAGGCCCGGGCTGTGGGCGGGGACTCTTCCCCTGGGAGACCCTGGTTCCTGACACAAGGAAGACAAGGCCAGGAGGTGGGAGGCGGTGGGTGTGCCGAGAGCCAGGCTCTTCCGCAGAAGCAGGGGCACCTGGGGTCCCACGTGGGGGTTCTGTCCATGGAGGTTCTTTCCCAGTTCAAAGACGTGCTGCCGCCTGGTGCCCCGGTGCTGCTGCACGGCTCCTGCACGGCAGGCCCGAGGAGTCTGTTGGCCTCTCGCCTCCTATGTATGTCGATGGTAGAATCTGTGCTGTCAGCCTGCAGGGGGAGACGCATGGAAAAGAACTGGAAGGAAACGGGCCAGAACTCTGGGCAAGGAGTAGATGGACCGGGTTCGAGGTAGAGCAGGGGGTGGCTCAAGAGAGTGGGATCCAGAAAAAGGGGAGGAAGCTGTCTGGCGGTGGCCTGGAGAGGGCGGAGATGCGCGTGGAAACGGGTTTGGTCTGGCTGCACGCGGGGAGCACTTTTGGAAGGTGACCCTGACCTTGAACAGACTAAGCTAGGAGCTCAGGAGGGAGAGAAGACACTTGAACTTGGATGCAAGGATTTCAGAGGGAGTGGCCTTGGCCTGGCATGTTCTCCCTCTGAGGCAGCGTTTGTGTTGGTCGCCTTCTTCTCAGGTTCAGATTCAGAGCAAGAAGGTGGACATCTCCAAGGTCTCCTCCAAGTGTGGGTCCAAGGCCAACATCAAGCACAAGCCGGGTGAGTCCCTCCCGGCCCGGGTGCGCGGCCAGCGGGGGTCACCCTCTGTCGGCCATGGCACAGGGGTCCTGGCCCTCAGGGAGCGGGGGGAGCGGCCGAGTCGAGGCTGCGTTTGCAGGGGCCTCGTCTGGAGGACGCTCTGTGTGCGAGGTGCCGCTGACCAGGACCTGGGAGGGCGTTCCTGGGCTCCGGGGTGGGGCCCCAACGGTGCAGCGCCGGGCACACCGCTGGCGGGTGCGGGCCTCGGGCCAGTCACGTGGCCGGCTTAGGTGACAGCCAGGAGCTCCCTTCCTCTCGTCCGTGGTAGAACGATTCCATTTACAACGATGGAGATGGTCAGCCCCAACCAACTCTCCTTCCCCTCCTCCATCGGGAACCCTCTGGGGAGACCTCCCCACAGGCCGCCTCGGCTGGAGTCAGCTTGGCGGGAGGCGGGGGCTCGGCGTGGAGGACCCTGGCCATGTGGGAAGCACCGGGTCAGTGTGTGACGTGAGCTGAGAGGAAAGCCGCCTTCCTAGGCTTCCAGGCCGTGGGGTGGGCTGACCCTTGACCCTGCGACCCCCTGGGGCCCCTCCCCCGCTTAAGGGCTCCGGATCCTGGTGCTGGCCCTGCCTTTTCTCAACTCACACGCCCTAGGCCGGTGCCGCCTTTCTTGTCGCTACAGTGTGATTGGGTGAGACGCTGGCTCTGTCCCTCACTGGTTGGTGGTGACTTTGGACAAGTCGCTTCCCAGCTCAGTGCCAGCAGCTGTGGGACAAGGGCCCTGTCCCTGGTGGGTGGGTGTCATGGGCAGACAGGAGGCCAGTGCACCCTGCACACAGTCAGGGAGGTGCCACCTGGCACCCTTAGAGGCGCCTCAGGCTGTGCCTGCGCTCCGGCCCGGCCAGCAGCTGTGCGCGGGGGACGGCCTGCTCTGCGGAGGGGCTCCCTCTGCGGGTGGGTGGGCCCAGCCTGGCCGAGACGCGCAGCCCTGTCCTGACAGCCTGTTCGCGGTGCCCCCTTGTCTGCCCTCAGCCCCTGGGAGCAGGTCCGTGTCCCCGTTTCTGCATCGAGCACTGAGCCAGGCCTTGGCCACCTGGGGTTCCGGGCGCGGCTCCCGGCCGGCCCGCAGGCGTCTGGGCCCTCAGTGACCGGTGCCCTCTTGGTTCCAGGTGGAGGGGATGTCAAGATCGAAAGTCAGAAGTTGAACTTCAAGGAGAAGGCCCAGGCCAAGGTGGGATCCCTGGATAACGTGGGCCACCTGCCCGCGGGCGGGGCCGTGAAGGTAGTGAGTGGGTCCTGGGAGGCCGAGGCCGGGAGGAGTGGGGTGCAGGGGAGTCTGGGTCCCAGCAGGCGGGCCTGTCGCCGCCCCTCAGTCTCTTCAGAGTCATGTCTCCCCCACACAGTGCCGTTCCCATCGTCCACCATCAGTCCTGGGCGAGGCAGGGCGGTGAGACCCCAGCGGGGACAGACCTTGTCCTAGGCCAGTGATGGCGAACCTATGACACGCGTGGCAGAGGTGACACGCGAACTCATTTTTTTGGTTGATTTTTCTTTGTTAAATGGCATTTAAATATATAAAATCAATATCAAAAATATAAATCTTTGTTTTACTATGGTTGCAAATATCAAAAAATTTCTATATGTGACACGGCAGCAGAGTTAAGTTAGGGTTTTTCAGAATGCTGACACGCCGAGCTCAAAAGGTTCGCCATCACTGGCCTAGGCCATGGCCGCCTGCCTTGTTGGACTCCTTTCAGTCACGTTCAGAGGGACGTGGGCTGGGCACAGGCCACACAGGCGAGTGGTCTGCACGGCACACAGTCCCCGCTGCCTCTCGGGGCTGTGGATCGTGGGCCCCGCCTGGCTGCATGCAGCTCCCGCCCACAGCAGGCCTGGTGGCCCGGCCTCTGGAGGGACCGCGGCGGTGAGCCCTTGCTCCTTGCAGAGCGTCCCCATTGGACTGGCTGGGCCTCTCCTCCCTGCCCCTCCTCTGCCCTCCCTCCCCCCTCCCTCCACAGTCCGGTAAGACCCTCCTGTGCCAGAGGCTGTCTCCTTCCTATCATGTCATCGGGGTAGAGGGCCTCGCCTTCCAGCTTCTGTGCTTGAGGGTGGTGGCAAGGGAAAGGAGGGAAGAGAAGGGACCAGCAGCTGCTGT
>NW_005871595.1:370372-371248 GCF_000147115.1 Myotis lucifugus | reverse complement strand
TTCCCAGTAATGGGTCCGCCCGTCCCATTCCACGTTACGTACTCGAGACGTAGCTTGCTATTCTAAATATACTAGTAATCGATCCTCTGATAGTCAATTCGTCATGCATCATCTTCAGTTCGTACATTGCTTGATTTCTTTGCGCTGGGTCCCCTCCGATCTCGAAGAACCAGGTTCTTCATCAGTGGTACTACTTTGGTGCGATCTACAATGATCGACATAGTCTAGGAGTAGTATCGTGATCGTTGCACGGCTCTCACAGCGATGGTCTTCTCCTGCTCGATGATATCTGATCGTCTACAGACTGGCATATATGTAGTCACACCAGTTCCCTTTACGACCGCTTTCATAAACATCCTATCTAGAGGTACCCTAGACCTAACCCTATCATCCTACTCAAGCCCCTAATTAGTGAAAAGGAAATTATGTGTCAACAGTGTTCTCCTAACCGCTGATACGGTTATGGGGGCTTGGCCTCACGTCTCCCCGATGACTGCACCTTAGTCAGAGGGGGTCGGGGGCAGCGGGGGGTGGGGGCTGTGTGTGACCCCGTCATCACTCCATCCCACTCCCTCTCGGACTGACCCTGCACTGTCCCACTGTTTCATTGTAGACTGAGGGCGGCGGCAGCGAGGCCCCTCCGAGCCCGGGCCCCCCTGCTGGGGAGGAGCTGGCTGTCCCTGAGGCTGCGCCCGAAGCTGGCGCCCCCACTTCAGCCAGTGTCCTCAGTGGCCACACCACCCTGGCAGGGGGTGGTGACCAAAGGGAGGCCCAGACCTTGGACTGCCAGATCCAGGAGACAAGTAAGTGGCGGGCTCGGCCTGCGGGCCAGCTGGGGGCCCTGCCACTGGCTGAGGCTGGAGTGTGACCTGAATT
>NW_005871595.1:367500-369513 GCF_000147115.1 Myotis lucifugus | reverse complement strand
TTGGGTTTTTGGACCAAACCAGAAAACGGACACACCTCCTCCTTGCTGGGTCCACTGGAGGGAAGAGGGGTGTCCACATGATGGACGCCCAGCCCCGAGTGTCCCATGGAGCTCGCTAAGCCACTGCCTCTCCCTTTGCCCCCACTGATGCCACCGCAGGGGGTGCCAGACCCCTCTTGCCGCCCCTCCTCAGTGAGGGCCAGGCTGCCTGTCCCCGCTGCCTCCCAGGCCTCTCTAGCTGCTGTCATACTTTTTTTCCTTGTTTTATCCCTTTTTAAAAAAATAACCTAAAAACTGGTGGAGTAGTTGTGCAGGTTGAAGTCACGTCTAAAGGAAAGTCTTCAGCAGGTGTTTTTAAAGGAAACGGAGGGGAGATCCTGAGACCCCCCAGCCAGGAGGTCAGGCGGGGGCCTGGCAGCTGGGGCCGAGGCGGTGTGGGCAGGGGCGTGGGGTGAGCAGGGAGAGCCCGAGGGGCTGCGCGTGTGGACGGGTGGCTCTGGCGTTCGGCATGGATGCTGCTTTGCTTCTCTAACCAAGAGGCTGGTGTGGGCACGTCGGTCTCATTCCTGGGATCTGGTGGGAGACAGGTCAGTGCTGGGAAGGGCCCTGCAGGCCTAGGACACTCGAGCCCCAGCCCCCAGGGAGCCCGAGGTGTCCAAAACCGTGTGGGTATTTGGGGAATTAGGTCCAGAAATTTAAAAATAAAGGCATGAGACTGAGGCCACCCCACGTCCCTGTAGCCTGACGAGGAGGGAGCGAGGCGAGGCCAGCCTGCGAGGGGTCCCGGCCGGGGGCGAAGGCTGCCGAGGAGAATCCTGGGAATCACTGACACGAAGATTCTGACTGCACTTGTATTTTTTGTATTAAAGTTTGCATGGTTTCTAATAAAGGATTAAACCTGCTTGTTTGTAGTGACATGGCCTCCTGCCCTCGGCCCTGTCCCAGAGCTGGGACGGTGGGGGCTCTGATGTAAAGGGGGGCAGGGTATCTCCCCATTTCTGCGGCAGCATCTTCCGTGGGGGCGTTTGTCCCCACGTCCCCAGCTTCCAAGCGCCTACAAGCTGCAGGTCTTGGAGAGAAAATGCAAGAGCCAGACTGTGTCCGGATGCCGGCTGTGCAGGGCAGTCAGGGCACATGTATTGTCAGCCAGAGGAGGGCGTGGGAGGTGGGGGGAGGCAGGAGGAGACACGGGAGGGTGATGGGGCCCGAGGGTCCCTGTGCCCGTTGATCCGCCAGGACGATGCCAGGTTGACAAGACTGGCTCCTCCCACTCCGTTAGTTGTGGGTCGGGGAGGTGAGCCCACTGGTGGCCGGGCCACAGCTCTTGAAGGGTCCCAGGAGCCAGAGGCGGAGGGGGCTGCGCTGGGCACTGGCTGCAGCCACCGGGGCGGGGCGTTCCTGGACTGCTGATGGCCGTGGCTCAGCTGTGACGTGTCTGTGACTGCTGTAACCATTTCAAGAGTAAATAAAGCTCATGACGTCCCATCTGAGCCCTGTCTTCTGTGTCCTGATGTCTCCCCTCCAGTATCACGACACCCCGCTTGTCCTCTGGCGTCGAGGGCTGGCATGCACTGTGGTCTCACGGCTGAGCTCCTCCGTGAGCTGTGGCCACGCCCAGGGCAGGCCCAGCTGTGGCCAGGCTGCCGCGCAACCGGAGCCCCGAGGGTGCAGGTCCCAGAGCCACGGCTGCCCGCGGAGCTTCCCGTCTGCCTGGCCTGGAGGTGGCAGCCAGGCTGGACCACTGCCTCAGGGAGGGAGACCAGGACTGCTGGCCCCACCTGCAAGGACAGGGACAGCTGTGACGAAAGGCTGAGCTGGCCCAGAGGTCCAACTGGTTAACATGGGCAGCCACGCTCTGGGGTGGATTCTAGCCCCCTTCCTCCTGAGACCTGGGGCCACAGCCTGTGCCCACGCCCAGGGGCTGAGGCCACGGGAGGGCCCCCGCGTACAGCGATGCTCACAAGGGATCCCTTGACTTTATTTTAAATAAACATCTGCACTCTGTACACAGCC
>NW_005871595.1:364481-365447 GCF_000147115.1 Myotis lucifugus | reverse complement strand
AACCCCAACCCACCCCCTCCCCCACAGAAAACACTGAGACCCAGAAAGTGTGGCCTTGTTCAGACACAGCAGGTCCGAGGCTCATGGGGCAGGGCCACCTTCAGCCTTGGGAGCCCCGGGGCTGGCCGGGCCCGGAGATGGGTGCACCTTGGTCTTCAGGTCATAGCGCTCCTCCTTGTGCAGACCGCTGTCCACCACGTGCACAATGTCGTTGATGGTGATGGAGGTCTCGGCGATGTTGGTGGCCAGGACGATCTTGCGCACCCCGGCGGGGGGCTGCTGGAAGATGGCCTTCTGGTCCATCATGGGGATGTTGGAGTGCACTGCGGGCAGCAAGCACACTGGTTACGGCCGCTCCACCGGACCCCCAGTTCCCCGACAGCGAGCTCGGGGAGGCTGCACAGCCAGCAGGAAGGGTGCGGTCTGCAGAGACCCTGGCCCTCGAGTCCCAGCTGGGTCAGGCACCCCCAGGATGGGCGAGGGGCGAGGGGCGAGGGGCGCCTGGGCCGTGCTGCGCGTGGCTCTCACCTGGCAGGATGAGGTACTTGCTCTCGTGCAGGCCCAGGGCCTCCTGCAGGCGCTGCTGCACCCCTTTGATCTCCTGCCAGCCAGGCAGGAAGCAGAGGATCCCACCTGTAAAGGGCCCTGCAGGCATGAGCTGCTGCTCCTCGCACACGCACACGGGGGCACGGGGCAGAGCGGGAGCACCCACCTGGCTCCCCACGGGCATCGATGTGCAGAACCAGATCGGTCACGAGTTCCAAATCGAGCGCACATTCATCCTCAGACTGAAGGGGAGGAGAGGCCGCAGTCAGCACGGGGCCAGGGCTCAGTGGGGCTGAGGCAGCTGACACTGCACCTGCCACCCTCACCGCCCCCCATAGAGGAGACCAAGGCCTGGGAAGGCAACGTGCCACAGGCCACCAGGCCAGGGGGCAGGGGCGGCGCCTCACCTCGTGGTGCCGC
>NW_005871595.1:361902-363356 GCF_000147115.1 Myotis lucifugus | reverse complement strand
CAGGACGGCTGCTCACACTGGAGAGCGAGAAGCAGAGCAGCGGGTGAGGACGCGGGAGACGGAGCGTGTGCTCTGCTGGTGAGAAGGGGAAACGGCGCGGCCACTGTGGGCGCCCACGGCGGATTCTCAGGAAATGAAGCACAGCATCACCATGTGACCCAGGGACTCCAATTCCGGGATGGAAACCAGGTCTCAGAGATACGTGTGCGTCGTGCTCAAGCAGAACTCACCGCCAAAGGCAGAAGCACCCCAGGTGGCCGCTGACGGGTGGTGGGAAGCCAATGTGGTCTGACCACAGCGGCCGAGGAAGGAACCTGACCCACACCAGCACCGAGGAGCCTCGAGGACGCTATGTTCAGTGAGAGGCCAGTCACCGCAAGACAAATACCGGATGATCCACTACGCGAGTGACGTAAGGAAACGCCCAGAAACACAAAGCAGGATGGTGGCTGCCGGGTGCAGAGTTTCAGTTTTGCAGAGAAGTCCTGGAGGGGGCTGCACAGCAAGGTGCCTGTGCTGACCTCACTAACCTGCACACGAACACTGTGCATTTTACCAGAATTCATCACACAGACAAACAAGAGGCTGTGAGCGCAGGCAGGGAACAGAGGGACGCTGGGAGCAGTGAGAGCAGGACTTGCAGGGCTCGGCGGGGTTCGAAGTGCCTGCAAACTCCCAAGCTCAGCACCACGGGAACCAGGAACCAGCCCTGGGGAGTGAGAAGCGGCCACCACGCCTCCACTGTGAGTGAGGGACCAGCGGGAAGGACAGAACCCACAGGAAGCAGCCCCGTGCTGCCCACGGGGAGTGCTGGCCCCGGGCTCCTCTCTGTCCTGAGGCCAGGGGCGTCGGTCATCACAGTGGGAACCCAGTCCCCCCGTGGCTAAAGCGCCAGGAGGGAGCCAGGGGGCGGCAAGGGCGCAGGACAGGGAGCGGTGGGCACCGTCAGCCTCTCCCTGAAAGGCCATGGGAGCCGGGGCGAGGCGTTCTGGGGGGGGGGGGGGGGGGGGGGGGGGGCGGTCACCTTGAACAGCTGGCAGGGGGGGGCAGCAGCCTGCCGCTCGGCGTCCATCTTCTTGCTGCCATAACCTTCCACCTCCACGCTCTTGGGCCACTTGATGTGGAGGGGGACTTTCTGGGGAGGGAAAAAGGGGGGCAGGGCCCTTGCCCTCCGGGGGGCAAATCCCAGGGAGAATCAGAACCCAGCGGGGGACCTCCCGCGGGGTGGCTTCTTCTAAAGCCGGTTCTGGGCAGCGGGCAGGCGGGCCCGTCTTTGACGCTGAAAACCTTCAACAGGTTTGCCCGCCCGGTCCGGGCCCCGGAACCCACCCCAGCAGCCCCGGTAGCCGACAGGGACCAGGGTCACCGAGACGAGGCTCCTCGCGCACCGGGCCCTGACCCCCTAACAAGGCCCTTCCCCGGCCCCCTGTGTTAGAAAGGTTTAAATTCAAAAA
>NW_005871595.1:358090-359068 GCF_000147115.1 Myotis lucifugus | reverse complement strand
AGTATAATAAAGATGCCTTCTAATTAATAAACTAAAAAATTCATCAAAATCAAAATACCATCTAGGTGCCTTAGGTCTTTAACCTGTCTTCGACCGCGGTCAGACAGGAGCTCCCCGCACGCCAGCTCAGCCCTCGCCTCTCCACCTGCCAGGGAGACCATGGCCACCCAGCCTGGAACAGCGACTCTGACCCTCAAAGAAGCTGCCAACTCCACCCGGGGCCACAGGACCGAGAGGCTGTGGCCGGCCCCTCCTCTCACGGCGTCCCCTTCCCCACGTTCCCCTCTGCCCGAGAGAGAAGGGACCTCGCCACTCGCTCTGCAGGGGCCTCAGCCGCAGGCCGAGAGGCGGTCGCTCTGGACCGAGCCCGGGGCCAGGACCTAACTGCCAGCGCAGGAAGCAGGGGAAGGACCTGTGGCACCGGAGGGTCCTGAGGGCCCTGCACACGGGAGCCCAGGACAAAGCCGGGAGGAAGCCGGCAGCCCAGGCGCAGGGCGTCCGGAGGACAGGGTCTCGGCCAGCGTCTCCCGTCTGACCCCCCCCCCCCCCCCAGCTCCATCCTTACGGTCAAAATGGCGAGAAATGGCCCACGTGATCCGCAACAAGAAAGGTGAAGGGACCTGCAGGGCGGGGCGGCTGCCTGACACCCCAGCCGTCCTCTGGGCCTCCCCGCTCTCGGGTGTAAAGCACACGGATTCCCTGGCCCTTTGCTTTCTTGGTTTCTTCTCTTGTCTAGTGGTTGTAGGTGTAGGGCGTTTCTGTAGGGAATGTGTTTATCCCGTAACTGGGTATGTGCCTTCACTAGATTCTGTGCTGTTTATATGTAAATATAAAATTCATAAATTGTGCATCAATGAGCTCAAGTCACTTGAAACAAAAGATGACAAAATATTTATATGGTCTTCATTTTTTAATTATATATGCTTCTTCCTCTCTCTTTCTTTTGTTTTATTGTAGTTTATTATTGTTTACCCGTGT
>NW_005871595.1:341437-357518 GCF_000147115.1 Myotis lucifugus | reverse complement strand
CCTGCCTGCGCTTCCTGACTTTCAAAGCACTGAGGGACAGACAGAGCCTGGGGACGGACAGAGCCTGGGGACGGACAGAGCCTGGGGACGGACAGAGCCTGGGGACGGACAGAGCCTGGGGGACGTGCTGTCTCCGGGAGGCAGACCCAGGACTGAGAGGTTCTTCCCGAGGCCCCTGGGAGGCTGACAGGCAGCTAAGGGCAGGGACAGCCACCGGGCGCCCTGAGGCTCGGGCAGAGGTGCTCCCAGGGTCCCCCCCCAGGGCCTGCCCTGGCACCACGGGGCCTGAGGTCAGCTGTCCCTGTCTGGGCTCTGACATTCTCCTCCACCAGAAGGGACTGAGAGGCAGGTGCTCATGCCAGGCAAGTGCTTCGAGGGGCCGGGAGCAATGCGCCGGGATCCCCCACGCCTCGAGGGAGGGCCCCGGGCCAGTCAGGGTGCTCTGCTCCGGCCCGCCCTGAGCGCTCTGCACTTGGGGGCCACCTGAGCCAGGGCTGCCCGGAGATGCAAGCCTCCGGGTTCTCCACGCTGCTGTCCAGCGTCTGGACTGGGCCGGGGCTTCACTCCGG
The DNA here is from genome assembly GCF_000147115.1 of Myotis lucifugus. Taxonomy (NCBI): domain Eukaryota; kingdom Metazoa; phylum Chordata; class Mammalia; order Chiroptera; family Vespertilionidae; genus Myotis; species Myotis lucifugus. The sequence continues at coordinate 356,949 of NW_005871595.1, read as the reverse complement.
CTCTCACAGGAGGCCCAGAGACCGGAGGGTCTAAGCCAGGTGGCCAAGGGTCATGGAACAACCCGAGCCTTCTGTGACCTCACCGCCGGCTCCGACTGCTCTGCGAACCCCGCTCTCCTCACTCGCTTCCCAGAGGCCCCCGCCCCACAGCCCCGACGCTGGTGCTGGAGCCGGGCTCCTCCCTTACCTCGACAGATGGTCCCTCCGGGGGCAGGGTTGACGCACATGGGTGGGAGGCGCGGCGGGGGGAGTTTGCACTGACGTTGCCTGTGCTGGGCCCGATCTGGGGAGAGAGAGAGGGCATCAGGGTGGCCCCGACCCTGAGCTGACTCGCCCAGAGCATCCGTGAGGGGCTGCGGGCTGCTGGGTGGTCTCGGGAGCCGGTCACGGGTTCTGAGAAAGTGTCACCTGTGCTGCACAGGGAAGGGCCGTCGCCTCCTAGGGACCCCTCCCCGCTCCCGGCGCCTTCGCCACCCTGAGTGCAAGGCCCCGCCATGGACGGCCCCCGTGCTGAGCTGTGAGGACGAGCCTGGACGGACAACAGCTGAAAACCAAAAGGCCACGTCCCCCGCCGGCCCCCGCCTGTCTCCCCGTGACGGTTCTCCCGGCGCCGGCTGTGGGTTCCCCGACGGCACTGCGGCCACCAGATCTCTGCTCTTTCCTCTGGGAACCGGCAGAGGGGCCCCCGGACTGCTGGGCGCCCCGCGAGCCCAGGCCAGGCGCACACTTGGCAGCCCTCCCTCCCTCTAAGCTAGCGGGTCGCCATCCCAAATGTCTGCACTTGGAGACTAAACCCTGCTTCTCCAGCGGCCTTTCCAGGACATTCTAAGTCCCAAACGTGTGACACGCGAGAGCTACAGTCAGGACCCACCGCCTTCCATGGGGAGGAGGGTTGGGGTCTCCAAGACCCGCTGGATGGGGACAAGGGGGAGCCGCGCTGGCCTGGGGAGGAGCAGGAGCCGCTGCTTGTGGTGAACACGAGGCAGGAGGAGCGGGGACACCCCCCCCCCCCGCCCCCGAGAACAGCCTGCTCTGCACAACGATGCCCGTTTCTTCTTTTTTAAAATATATTTACTTTTACTGATTTCAGAGGAAGGGAGAGGGGGAGAGAGAGAAACATCAGTGATGAGAGAGTCATCGACCGGCTGCCTCCTGCAGGCCCCCCACTGGGGATGGAGCCCGCAACCCGGGCCTGTGCCCTGACCGGAATCGAACCCTGACCTCCTGGTTCCTAGGCTGATGCTCAGCCCGAGCCCGCGGGCTGGGCAGTGATGCCGTTTCTACAACGTAAAGTAGCTTCTCGACACGCAAGAGCCCTTGCTCCCGTGCAGTTTCTGAGGCATGAGAGCTGGGAGAGCAGGAGGAGAATTATAATTTTCAGCAGGAAAAGCAAAAGCCCTTTCAGCCATATTTTTCCAAAATTAGAAGGGAATTTCCCTAGAGCCGTGGTCAGCAAACTGGTTCGCGAGCCACATGCGGCTCTTTGGCCCCTTGAGTGTGGCTCTTCCTAAGCCTTAGGAGTCCCCTAATTAAGTTGATAACAATGTACCTACCTATATAGTTTAAGTTTAAAAAACTTGGCTCTCAAAAGAAATTTCAATCGTTGTACTGTTGATATTTGGCTCTGTTGACTAATGAGTTTGCCGACCACTGCCCTAGAGAATCGAGGTGGTAGGTGCCGTGTTTTTGAAGATTTTCATAACAACATGCTGGGGGGAAAGAGCACGTATCTGCACTCAGGGCCTCCTCCCCCGGCTCCCAGGGGCACACCGCCCCCCCCCGCAGCCTCGGCCACTGGCAGCGCTGTCCTCGTGACAACGCTCATCCGGGCTGCTGCCTCGGGTCCAGGTGCTGCTGCGATGCCGTTGTCCCCGGGCCCCTACGTCCCAGGCGTGTGCTGGGCAGAAACCCGCGAGCGGCGCAGCAGACACACCGCAGAGGCTTCCGGAGCAAAGCGCCAGGACCCAGGTGTGTCTCGGCCCGATCCCAGCTCAGGGACCATCTCAGCCGCCGCTCCTGCTCCCAGAGGGTCCTTATTCACACCCAGGGAAGCCGGGTTTAAAAGAAATGGTTTGAGGACCACTGATGATCTCATGAGGCACTTCCAGTAACTGGGGCAAAGCTGTTATAATCCCAGCCCCTCGCCACGCCCTCTCCTGCCGCCGAGAGCCATGAGCCGAGAGCCGAGAGCCGAGAGCCGAGAGCCGCGCTTCCAGGCTTGTGCGGCCTGCACAGGACCAGCTTGCTCCTTGTGGTCGGGCTGACGGCAGCGCGGCCCAGAAGCACCCTGTTCAGATGCTGGCAAAGGCATCACTGGCCCCTTTCCAGGCACATGAGCTCCAGCGGGAGGGACACAGCGCGTGGGTCCCATCGCCAAGGGAGCTGCTCTGGCCGTCACCTTCAGACCCAGCACGGGCCCTCCCCCTGCACGAAGCCCCCAAGGCCCAGGAGGGGCCTCCACCCCAGGGTCCCACGCGCAGCCGATGCTCAATCCTGCAGCCACACAGCGCGACAGTCTGCAGCCAAACAAACCGAACCTCCTCGTGTGTCAGGGACCTGCCAACCCAGGACTCGGGGCTCTGTCTCGGGAGCCCCAAGGCTCACGTCACTCTTCCTCTCAAGGTTCAGGACCCTCGGGAGCTCGCAATCTGGTCAAGAGAAACAATGAGCATCTGAGAGCCCAGCGGCGTGGCCAGTGGCCGAGCATCATCCGGGCAGGGAAGGCTGCGGCTGATTCCCGGTCGGGGCACCTGCCCCGGCTGCAGGGTCCACCTGTACAGAGGCAGCCGGCCCACGTCTCTCTCTCCCTCTCTCCCTCTCCCTCTCCCTCAGCACGTCCTCGGTGAGGATTAAATAAATAAACACGTGGAGCAGTAAACAAGACAAAAACTCCCTAAGAGATGAAGAACCGTCTACAACAGGGAAAGTATCCCAAGGCCACACACCGAGTGGTCAGGGCCCTGGCGCAGACCTCAGCGACCCCCGCATTCAGGAGGCAAGAGGGCCCAGCCCATGGTCCGTCTCCAGGAGAAGACAGGGCTGCCTGGAGCAAGGCGAATGGTTTCCCGAGACCCCACGCGGCAAGAACCCAACCCTCCTCTGTGTGGAAAGCAAGGCCCCGAGCGAGACTGTACTGAGTCCCGAAGCTGCTTAATTACTAACAGGGATCGCGAGTTGACCAGGTGTCAGCCTGCGCTAAGCTCTTCCCGGCTTCCAGGCTCCTCTGATCCTGGAACCCCTCCCCCCCCCCCCATGACGCGGGCCTGGAGGCAGCCAGGGCGGAGCCGCCTGTGAGCAGGTGCCCGGCGCCTGCTGAGCTGGTGCTGCACTGACCCTGGGGGGACGCTCTCAAGCGAGGCGGTGCCCGGCCTGGGAGTCACGCACAGAAGCGACAAAGGCGTTTCCGAGGCCGGGCGGGCGGCCCGTGGGCTCCGGGCGGAGGAAGGACCCTGAGAGTCACTCACAGAAGCGACCCAGGGACTCACGCTGGGGGAGGCGGGCACAGGCCACAGCACGGCCGCTCTTACCTTTTCTGAATGAGTCCAGGCTGAACATCTCTGGCAGGAGGGAAGCTGGAACCCTAGAAAGAAGCGCGGCCAAAGGCAGAGGTCAGTGCTCCGCCCAGGGCCCTCCGGGGAGGCCTCAGCGGAGAGGATCCGGGACTGAAGAAGCTGCCCGGACCGAGGGAGTGAAGCTCTGCGCCCAGGAGCCCGGCTGCTCCCGTCCGAGGGGGAGGGCCAGCTCCGCGCGAGGGCGTCAGGCTGTGCTCCTTCCTCCTCCGTCCTGAAGTCCGAGGCCCTGCCACAGAGGCGATCGCTTCATCGCGGACCGGAGGCCCCGCTCCAGGAGCCCTGCCTTCCCGGGACCTCCAGGAGGAGCTTCCACGGGACCCCTCTCCTGGGCGTCGGAGCTGGGCTGACGCCTGCCCTACGGACAAGCAGTTTACCGGGCTTTCGCAGAACCAGGTCAGCCCCTCGGGGTGGGGTGTGACTGCGCATCAAAGACAAGCGGTCAGTGCGCAAATGCACCGCCGGCCCCCGAAATAACAGAGGGTGAGTTAAAAGTTCAATTGTTATCCTGCTGACTATGCCCCCCGCAAAAAAAAAGTTCAATTGTTGGCAAAAAACGGTGTCGCATTTTGCTGGTTAGTACACTTAACCGAGGAAGCTTCCTAGCGACTTAGAAGAAAGTACACCTCTGGTTGAACAATTTCGTTTTAAAACGCAGTTAAACTCAGGATGATCGATGTTTTCAATGACGCGTTTTCTGGGGTTGGTGCAGTAACATTACGTGGCAAAGCAGGAGAGGGTCGGCCTTCCCAGGCGTCCGCTGGGCCTGGGCGCCTGCCCCTGACCACTGTTCCCTCTCCCTGGGGGTCACGGGCGGTGGGGGTGCAGGGCTGACCGCCGAGTCTCTCAGGTCCATGGCAGGTCTGCCCTGATGCCCTCCTCCCCCCAAGAGATGCCGGGAACTTCAGCCGCTAGGATATGGCAGCTTAGAGAGAAAACTTCAATACAATAGCAACAAGGATTCAATTTACTTTAAGAAATTACATTCCATAGACTCCTTCTGTCCAAAAAAAAAAGAAAAGAAAAAAGGTGTAATTTGAGATTCTAACTTCATAGAAAACCTGAATATTATAAAATATAAAATATCTAAGTGATTATTTAAGAAACAATACTTTCTCGCCAAAAAATTGTAAGTTAATTTGCTTGTAAATAGACTTCTGGTTTTGCTTTTTAAAAGTCCCCAATCCTCTCCATGCCAATACTAACTCATATAACATGTCATATAACACTATCTTTTCCTGTATCAAAAAATACAGTATGATAGTCAAGATCTTTTTAAAATACTGATTTTAGAGAGAAAAAGAGAGAGAGGGAAAGGGATAAAGAGGGAGAAAGAGAGAAATATCAATTTGTTGTTCCACTTATTTATGTATTCATTGGTTGATTCTTTTTTTATTTTATTGATTTTTTACAGAGAGGAAGGGAGAAGGATAGAGAGTTAGAAACATCAATGAGAGAGAAACATCGATCAGCTGCCTCCTGCACACTCCCTTACTGGTACATGCCCTTGACCGGAATCAAACCTGGGACCCTTGAGTCCGCAGGCCGGCGCTCTATCCACTGAGCCAAACCAGTCAGGGCCATTGGTTGATCCTTGTATGTGCCCTGACCAGGGATGGAACCTGCAACCTTGGATGAATGACACTCTAACCAACTGCCAGGACCCAAGATAGGATCTTAAAGAAAAAAAAAAAAAAAAAAAAGATCTTTTATTGGTGATATTTTACAGAGATCAAAAGAAAGCTGCCTTCCTTCAAGGTTCAGAGTTTCTCTTCAATAGTTTAGAGAGAAGTAAAATAATAGAATATCAGGTTTTGCACAATGAAACACTACTTAACTCCAGGAAGAGTCACTATGGGATGCTTCAAGGACAGAGAGCTTCCATAACGACTAATTAAAAATGATTCCCTGGGCCTAGCCGTTTTGGCTCAATGGATAGAGCGTCGACCTCCAGACAGAAGGGTCCCAGATTGGATTCCTGGTCAGGGCACATACCAAGGTTGCAGGCTCCATCCCCAGTGGGGGGTGTGCAGGAGGCAGCCGATCAACGATTCTCTCTCATCATTGATGTTTCTCTCTCTCTCTCTCTCTCCCTTCCTCTCTGAAATCAATAAAAAAAAAATTTTAAATGACACCCTTCTTCCCAAACAGTCACAAATGAATGTAATTCACAAACGGTTGCTTTGCAGTGTGTCTGAGCCTGAGACCCACCACTGTCTTGTGCCCGTGGCTAACTCACCTTACGAGAGCAGTGAAGACCTCAGCTTCTGGAGGCGTCTGAACTGCAGCGGAATTCTCTCCTTGCTATTCCTCATCACGAGGCTGGGCCTCCTCCTGGGAAGTACAAGGCTGGGTCACTGAGAGATGCCCCTCCCTCCGGGAAGGAGAGTGGCTCCATCACTGAAATTCACCTACTACCTCCGGCAACAAGCACAAGTTTTGTTAGTGGCATGAAACACACATGGAGACACTGGCCTGCTTCAGGACCTGCCACGACCCACTCTAGACTCACCAACCCGTGAGCTGCCCTAAGTCATCACCTCCAAGAGGCCAAGGGAGAGCCCTCCTGGCAGAGGCAGAGGAGCCGGTAGTTCCGAGAGGCTCAGCTGCGGCAGCTTGGAGTTCTGCTGCCGTCAGGACTGAGGTTCGCCCAAGGCAGGCGAAGCAGCTCGTGGAGTTTGGGGAAATAACAACTAGGCCTTGAGCACCATTTCCATAGTTTACCAAGGACTTCTGTAGACGGTTCTCTCACGTCTACGCAGCCACCCGGTGAGGCAGGAATTCTCTCCCAGAAGTTGCACAACTGGCCCAGGACCCCGCAGCAGCTGCCCCGGGGCGGAATGCAAATAGGCAGTTAGGGACTGAGCTCCAAGCAGTCCTGGCTTATCCTACACTAACTCCCGCCGTGCTGCGCCCAGTTGGCCCCTGGGTGTTTGAAATAACATTGGATAATAGCATCTTCAAAAGCTGAAAGGGGCAGAAGTGTCCAGGGATAAACTCTGAACCACAGCTACAGAAGTTAAAACACATGGAGAGTGAATACCTTTTGGAGGTATAGGCATACCCCACGCAGGTTGGAAAAAAAAATGCAGCAAAGAATGTATTTGCTGCACCTTAAACAGCTACAGAAATAGCACCATCCTAAACCCTAAGAACTAGGGGGGAGGGGGAGGGGGGAGGGGGGAGGGGAGCGGCCTCCTGGAAACTCCAAACCTCCGAGATGTAAGTGTAAATTATACCATGTGGTCAACACCCACAATGACAGTGGGTTACTTCTTTCAAAGAAACTGCCAAAGGAAACCATCAGACAATGTCTCATTTACTCTGCCTAGTAAGTTGCAAGCAAAAACGGGTTGAGAGCCTGCAAGTGGCCATCTGCGGTCCACCTGCTACAGGGTACGGCAAGCCCCTGTGGGCTGGGGGTGCAAAGTGGGACCACCCTGCCTTGCAAAATCACAACGAAGGGGACGGATGCTGCGACAAGAAGACTAGCGAGGCAGCGTGCTAGCGCCATCCTCCTGGCTTGGGGGGCTCTGAGGCCCCCTGGGCTCCAGTTCACTGCAAACAAAGAACCCAAATGCATGACCACCAGCAAACAAAGAACACCTCACCCCTTGGCTCCCCCCCGTGACAAGGTGGGTGCAAAAGGGGGCAAACCGGGGGGGCCAGATTGCACCAGGCCTCCCTCTGGGCGCACGGCCCAGGCCGCGCGGGGGGCAAACAAAGGTCCCAGGGCACTCCAGGGGCTCCCTGCAGGCCCGGCCTCGGGAAACGGAGCATCCCCGGAGGCGGAGGCGTCGATGCGCCAATGAAGCGGCCTCTCCCGCGGCCTCAGCAGAGCCCCTGGCTACCAAGCCCGCCCCAGCGGACCTGCCTGGCCCCCGCCCCCGCCCCGGCTCCATGGCAACGGCAGGCCGAGGCCTGGCTGCCCACGGCTCGGCCCAGCCGGCTTCCCGGGCAGGCCTAGGATGCCCGGCCTGCTCCCCGGGCCCGCCCGCCTCTCCGCCCCACTCTCCGCCGAGCCGACGGTCGGACTCGGACCCCGCCTCGCGCCGATCATCCCCGGCCGCGGTAAGCTCCTCCAGGGGGCACCGAAGGGGAGAATAAAAAGCCCAATTCACCTGTTGTTACAGATGTGAAACAAGCCTCGATGCACCGCGCATGAGCCGCGGGCCCCCCCCTAACCACGGCCGGACTACAACTCCCACCAGCGGCAGCGCGGGAACTTCCGGGTCCCGAGGCGGAAGTCCCGCCTGCCGCCCCGGCGCGCCCGCCCCTCACTCCGGCCCCGCCTCCCGAGCCCGCCCATAGGTCTCAGCGGCTCTCGAGCGGGTCCCCGTCTTGGGGTTCGCAGGGGTCGCCTGACCGGAGGGCGGCCTACCCACGGCGAGACCCTGGCGCCGGGCCCAATAGGGGACGGCGGGGCGGGCGGGGCCGGACTTCCGGCCGAGCGGCGTTGGGGGCACACGGGAAGCCGTGGGGTCGCCTGGGACTGCACGTGGCCGCGCCTCTCGGGGCCCCGCAGCATCCGGCGGAGTGAGAGCGGGCGGAGGCCTGGGCCCCGCGCCCCCGGTGCGAGTGAGGGAAGCGGTCGGGTCAGGGCTGAGCCCGGACGAATCCAGCTCGGCCCGGGCTCCCGTCCGCTGCCCCCCCAGCTCGTGGCCTCGCCTCCTCTCTGCTTCGGACCCCGAGGTTGCAGGCGGCTCGGGGGGACGTGCGGGCGCGGTGCACAGGCACACGCCGGGGGAAGGGCCGGGGCTGGAGCTGGAGTGCGGCGCCCGGCCGTCCCCTGGGAGGAAGGGCATCGTCCCCGCTGCGAGCCGGCCCTTTGGGTGCGGCTCCCGTGCGCTCAGTGGGAGCCAACGGGGAAAGGGAGGGAAGCGGGTGGGCGGCTCGGAGCCGCGCCCGGATCTCACAGCCGGGAAGCCCTGGACGCTGCTTTTCGGGGTGGAGGAGGAATCGGTGCCATCTCGTCCTCCTTGTCCAGACGAGCTCGACGAGTGTTTATGATGGTCCTCGTTCGCACGGCAGGGTGGGAGGTGGGCATGGAGCATCGTTCATTCAAGCAGTTGTCCCCCGACTGGCAGGCCTGGCGCCGGGTGCGGGGCGCGTCCCTGCGCGGATGCCGGGGTGAGTGGCGGGGCCGTTGCCGAGCAGGTGGAGAGGGTACCGACACCCTGTCCTCAGGGCCCTGAGGTTAGAGAAGATGAACACATGGTGCGAAGCAAATCAGAAGCGGTCCGTGCCCGGCTGGCGGGGCTGGCGGCTGAGCTTCGCCAACTTAGGAACCAGGAGGTCCCGTTGGATCCGGGTCAGGGCACGTGCCCTGGGCTGCGGGCTGGATCCCAGTGTGGGGCGTGCAGGAGGCGGCCGATCCATGATGCTCTCTCTTCATTGATGTTTCTCTCCCTCTCCTTCTTCCTGTCTGAAATCAATAAAAATATGTATTTTTAAAAAGTGATAAATGCTGGAGAGGAAATACGAAGTGTTAGAGGGTTCCAGAAAAAGGAGTGTACTCCTGGCACAGCGGGGAGAAGGGACCGTGTGAGCAAGACATCGGAGGCGGACGGGGCAAACCCTGAGGACCTGACATCTGGGGGCGTGCAGCTTCCGGGGAGACAGACAAAACAGAGTTGACTGCTATGCTGGGAGATTCTGACTATTTGTAATCAAAAAAATTTTACAGTTCTAAGTAGGAGAGTAAAAGAACTGCTTTTAGAAAGTGAAATAGCTAATTTTTTTTTTTTAAATCCTCACCCGAATATATTTTCCCACCGATTTTTAGAGAGAGTGGGAGGGAGAGGGAAAGACAGACATCAGCGTGAGAGAAACACATTGGTTAATCGCCTCCTGCACAGGCGACCAGGGCCCAGACCGGGGAGGAGTCTGCAATGAGGCACTGACCTTGATGGGACTCTAACCTGGGACAGTTCTGCAGGCTGATGCGCTATCCACGGAGCCAACCGGCCAGGGCTGACACAGCTGATCTTAGGGAGGTTGTTCTGAAAGTGTGAGCGGGTGGAATTAGCTAGGAAAGGAGAAGCTAGGATGCTGATGAGATGAGAGGTAATGGATTAAACACCACCCACCAGCGAAAAAGCAAGATGGCAGAGCTCTAGGCTGCTCTGTCCCTGGTGACCAGAAGGGTTATACGCCGTGAACGTAATTAAGAGACACGGAGTTGGAGACGATGGATTCAGCTCCAAACACATCGTGTTTGAAATGCTGTGAATTAAGTGGTAGAGACCCGATCCTCACCCCAAAGGAAATTCTAACCCGGAGAGAGGCTGAGAAGAGCATGACAGGAGTCTGAAAACCCACGGGAAGTCCTGCAGAACAGGCACCCGTGGAGCAGTCTCCATATTCTAGCTTTTTTCGTTTTCTTTTTCTGTTTACTTTAGCTTTTTGCACGTGTTGTGTTTGTAGTTTTCTTTCAGAAGATCTTTTCCTTATTCTTGAGCCTGAAACTATCTTTAACGAACAGTTGTGTCTGCTCAGAGGCACCTTGTAAAGGGTGTCCCAAAATTCACGTAAGAAGTAATTTTGATAGAAAACACAGGTTTATGATTAAAAATTGTAAATTTTTTATTGATTCATAAAGGATACAGTCTAGGGTTATGTATGGAATAGCACATCGGGTAAATGGCCTCCACGGCTTTGCTGGCACAGACGCAAAGCCGCGGTCTTCATTGTCCCTGCTCCTGGGCCATCATTGGTACTTGGTGATGCTTATCAAATTGAAGGGATTGAAATCAAAGGGCAACAGATATTAGAATCTGATTCAATAAACCAAGTAAAATTAGGCCTTTATTTTTTGTTGTTGTTAATGCTCATGCAAAATTCAAAGCTTGCGTGAATTTTGGGACACCCTTTATTAAGGTGGGTGCTCGTCAGTGTATCTCTCCCCCTCCCACATGGCTCACCTCTCGTTTCCTGGTAATTTCCTTAGCGCTGCCTCGTTTTCCTGCCTGTGTCCAGTCTCCAGGCCTCGTTCTTTGCTACCTGCTCCTTCTGCAGAAGTAGGAGGTGGGAGTGACAGGGCATCACCTTTCCTGGAATGCAGTGAACGTGGTTATAAAATCAGTCATTTTTGACCGAAGCTCTCGTTTATGTCGCCGGCCAAATCGTACAAGCCAGCTATTCTCAACCTTATGAAATGTTTATTAGCAAAACTGGAAAGAGAATGCGTAGCTTCCAGGCCGTTTTTCTGCCAACGCTGTTAACCCTGGTACTGCCCAAGGACCAACATACAGGCTTTTTAAAAAATGGGGATGAGCCCTGGCCGGTTCGGCTCAGTGGAGAGAGCGTCGGCCTGCGGACTGAAGGGTCCAGGGTTCGATGCCGGTCAAGGGCATGTCTCCTCCCTGGCCCAGGTCGGGGTACGCAGAGGAGGCAACCAATCGATGTGTTTCTCTCACGTCGATATTTCTGTCTTGCCCTTTCTCTTCCACTCTCTTTAAAAAATCAATGGAGAAATATCCTCAGGTTAGGATTTAAAAAGTAAATAAATTATGGATTGGTTTGGGGTGTTACCGCTTAGTGGTGAGACAATCATAACTTACCTAGTGTTCCCCTGGACGTTTGTATGACCCAACTAATGAAGTCTTCAAAGACTCCTTTTCGTGTTTCACTGGCTACAGTGAAACGCCTGCTCTCCCTCCGGAGCCTGCGCCTGCCCCCCCCCCCCCCAGGCACTTCCCTTTGCCTTCTCTCTCCTGAGCTCCAAGGCCCTTCTTTTGCTTCTGTAACTTGTCTCATGAGCTCACGAGCCTGCCAGCCCAGGTGGCTCACTTATACCACCTCTGTAGCTTTTTTTTTTTTATGTAACTTCCTAAATAAACTTAAAATTTGAAAAAAAAGAAAAAGAAAAAAATCCACAGTAATAACTTGGGATTTTGTTAGAAATTTTATTTAGAATGCGTAAAAACAATGTAAGTATAATTACTAAACAAATAGAAATATAATCCAGGGCTTTTGAGCCTGTCCAGGAGAATGAAAGTATTAATTGAACAGAACAGAAATTAGGAGAGAAGCAAAGAAAAACCATGGTAAGCAGAAAATAAACATGTAAGATGATAGCAATACATCAAAACATCGGTGATCAAAGAACAGAACACACTGGTGACCAACATGAGTACAAAAGGCTCCCACTTGCCCCCTCTCCCCTCACACCAAGGAGCTGGGTGATTTTGGGGTGCTGTCCTGTCGGCTTGGGGTCTTTGGGGGGAAGTGTCATTCTCCGATCCAGCGCTAGAGGACAGCAGCGCTGATCACTGCATTCCTCTCTCTGATATGGACCCGGTCAGATGCTGACCAATCAGGAGCGTGTTATTTTTGGAGCTCACACGTGCATATTTCATCTAAGGCTCATTCCCAATTTTTATTTATTTATTTATTAATAATTTTATTCAAACATTCCAAAGGATCCCAACCCCCATTTAAAAATTAAAACTGCAGAGAACTCCACTCAATGAAAACACACAAAACCCTCATAGTATCACAATTCACAATACAACTCTTACTCTGACAAACTTTTTTTCAGTATTCTTATTTCAAAAAAATGATTTTAAATATGATAATGTTACATGCAATAAACAATTATTCAAGACATCTTACATATAATATTACATGCAATAAACATTAATCTTTCAAGAATTTTAAGTATAATAGTATTACCAAAACTGTTCCAACATAGTATGATATCACAAAAGTTGTAGGAAGTATTAAAAATCTGCAAATAACAGGATTACTTCTATTATATTCTAGAATACATATTTTTCCCCCTCTGGCTGTATTTTTGTTCATCAGTTTATGTTGTTCATTATATTCCACAAATGAGTGAGATCATATGATATTTATCTTTCTCCGACTGGCTTAGCATGATGCTTTTTTTTTTTTTTTTTTAAAGTGAAGTGTCATTCATTTCAGCAGAGTTTTTTTTTTTTTTAAAATATATTTTATTGATTTTTTACAGAGAGGAAGGGAGAGAGATAGAGAGCCAGAAACATCAATGAGAGAGAAACATCGACCAGCTGCCTCCTGCACATCTCCCACTGGGGATGTGCCCGCAACCAAGGTACATGCCCTTGACCGGAATCGAACCCGGGACCTTTCAATCCACAGGCCGACGCTCTATCCACTGAGCCAAACCGGTTTCGGCTAGCATGATGCTTTTAAAGTCAGTTTTGTTGGATGTGAGTATTGCTACTCCAGCTTTTTTTTCCTTTCCATTTGCATGGAAATTTTTTCCATCCCTTCACTTTCATCCTGTGTGTCTTTTGCTTTGAGGTGGGTCTCTTGTAGACAGCATATAGCTGGGTCATGTTTTTGTATCCGTTCAGCTACCCTACGCCTTTTGATTGGAGCATTTAATCTATTTACATTTAGGGTAATTATTGAGAGGTACCTATTTATAGCCATTTTAATTCTACATAGCTAGGTTTCTCGCTGTTTCTTCTTCTCAACAACCCCTTACAGCAGTCCCTTTAGCATTTCCTGTAATGCTGGCTTGGTGGTGATGAACTCCTTTAGCCCCTTTTTTTTGTCTGGGAAGCTTTATTTGACCGTCTATTTTGAATGATAGCCTTGCTGGATATAGTAATCTTGGTCTCTGACAAACTTTATTTCACCCTTTATTACAAAGGTACAGAAGTCGTCTGAGACTTCAGATATTAATCCTGCTGCATATTAATGTCACAACATAGTACAGTTTTCCAATGACTCATCAGGAGATGGATTCTTTCTAGAAATAATAATTAAAAGAAATACTGGGAATTCCCAATTTTTAGAAAACAGTTTGATGGCACTTAGAATTTCAGCTACTTAAGACAGTTGCCAAGGATGTATATAACTGCCTGGAGGGCTAGGATTTTTTATGGGTTACACTTCACCGATGGGAATTGGTTAGCTGTTCTATGAACATGGCTACTGTAGCTATGAGGGTTCAGGCAGGACAGCGGAAGTTAGAGAGAGCCCTGGCCGGTGTGGTTCAGTGAATAGAGCATCAGCCTGCAGACTGAAGGGTCCCGGGTTCGATTCCAATCAGGGCACATGTCCGGGTTGTGGGCTCAGTCCCCAGTAGGGGGCGTGCAGGAGGCAGCCAATCCATGATTCTCTCTCATCATTGAGGTTTCTATCTCTCTCTCCCTCTCCCTTCCTCTCTGAAATCAATTAAAATCTATACTTAAACAAATAGAAGTTAGAGAGCCTTCATGGGACACCTGTGTAATGTATGGTTCACGTCCGTTGTTGAAAGGCTGTTTTGCATCTTTCTAACAGTTAACCCTGGGGAACCACGCGGCTGGTTCACAGTCTCTTGGAGCTGTGCTACCAGAGAGGATTCCTTCTGGGTCCCCCACCTTTTTATTTTTTCCAAAAGCTTATTGGACTTGGTCTTAACCCCTGCTCGGAGAAGCAGAGAAAGCAGCGCCTCAGGAACGGGAGCGCCCTTCAGCTCGGAGCCTTTCCCCCGTTTCGCCATTTTCACCTTTAGGAGGGCACCCCCGCCAAAAAGTCAAGACGAGGTTCTCCTGTAACTTACGCGGAAGATGAGAAGAAAGAGACCGGGATGGGGCGGGCGCTAGCGGAGAAGGTGGAGAGTGCTCAGCTGGGCAGGTGGTGGGTCTGCCTCTGCCTTCCCTCTGTCCCCCAGGCCCTGGCCCCCAGCTTACCTTGGCCTTTCCCTCTCCTAGGCCCCAAGCACCCTTTTGCTTCTGTAACTTGTTTCCTGAGCCTATGGCTGGCTCACTCCTGCTACCTGGGTAACTGTTTTAAAAAACATCTTTTAATTGGTTTCGGAGAGGAAGGGAGAGAGGGAAACATCAATGAGAGAGAATCTTGGGCTGCCTCCTGCACGCCCCACACTGCGGATCGAACCTGCAACCCGGGCATGTGCCCTTGACCAGAATCAAAGATGACCTCCTGGTTCCTAGATGATGCTCAGCCACTGAGCCACGCCAAACGGCATGTAACTTTCTAAATACACTTTCTCTTAAAATAATAATAATTAAAAAAAAAGTTGTAGGGCAGGGATCACTTTTCTGAAGTTCCTCTAAGCCAGTGGTTCTCAACCTTCCTAATGCCGCGACCCTTTAATACAGTTCCTCATGTTGTGGTGACCCCCAAACACAAAATTATATTCGTTGCTACTTCGTAACTGTAATTTTGCTACTGTTATGAATCGTAATGTAAATATCTGATATGTAGGATGTATTTTCATTGTTACAAACTGAACATAATTAAAGCATAGTGATTAATCACAAAAACAATATGTAATTATATATGTGTTTTCTGATGGTCTTAGGCGACCCCTGTGAAAGGGTCGTTCGACCCCCAGGTTGAGAACCGCTGGAGGCTATGAGTTTGAAAGCATCAGAGTGAGGATCAGAGGTCTGGGAACAGCTGGTGCAAAGGCCCTGCGGCACCAATAAGCTGGTGCAGCTGCAGCCGCGAGAGGAAGGCGTGAAGCCGAGGAAGCGCGGCCGGTCGCCCAGGTGGCTGCATGCAGAGGCGACGGGCCACCTGGAGCGGAGGGTCGCGGGCGAGTGGGGCGGGCAAAGATCCCCATCCTGGGGCGGGGGGGTCTCCCCGACCGGCACACCGCTCCCTAAGCGGGCTTTCCACGCGGAGCTGCTTCCCCAGCCCTTTTCTTTCTGGCGGTAACCAGTGACGACGGGAGACCTCCGCGCAGCCGTGGACGTAACGGCCCGACACCGGAACCCGGAAGGAGCCGGTCCCGCCGAGGCCGGGCGGGCGGCGGAGCAGAGCGCACCACCTCCTACGCGCAGAAGGTGCCGGAAGCCCGGCTGCTCCGAGGCCCCGCCCCTCCTCCGAGGCCCCGCCCCTCCTCGGGCGCGAGGGATGCGTTTGCGCGTGCGCGCGCCCCCGGCGGTTAGGGCGCTGGTCGGGGGAGGGGCGGGGCCGAGGTCCGCGCCGGAAGGGGGT